>NW_014555128.1:550652-611833 GCF_001313825.1 Dinoponera quadriceps | reverse complement strand
CCCCCCCCCCTCCCCTTCTACCCTCCTCATGCTTTCATGCTCACTCTCTTTTTCTCTCCATCTATCTACATCGCTTTTACTCTCACGCTTCGTCTCTGTCGTTCTGTCGTTCCCGCTGTCGCGGGAGAGAGTTCCCTTACTCTCTCTCCTTTTCCCTCCTCCTTCTCCCCCTTCCCTATCAGTTATTCTTTCTCCTCTCTCTCTCTCTCTCTCTCTCTCTCTCCTTCATCTAATATTCCTCTCTATTTCTCGCATTATCTCCTCTTTTCCCCTCCTTCGTCCCCCGGCTGTTCGCTGCTTTTCTGCGAGAGACGGCGTTCTTTATCTCTCGCGTTCGGTCGTACCCCTTTGCTTGTACGGCTGTTCGTCATCTTTTAAATTGTGTTCGGAGATGCTCTCTTCGTCTTCTTCTTCTTCTCCGTCTCTTCCTCTTTCTTCTCCTTTTCCTCCTCCTTCTTCATCTTCTCCTTCTTCCTCCTTCTCCTCCCGTTCCTTCTCCTCGTCGGATTCTTCTCCCCCTTCTTCTTTTACGACGTCGTCTTCATCTACTCTTCCTCCGCGCTAGGACGCGCGCTCCTCTTCGCTCGCGCGAGCTGGTGAACGTCATCGGACTACCGAAAATAAAGTCTTCCTCCGCTACCCTGCGCTCTCGTCTCGTGTCTCGTTCCCTCTCTTCTCGCACCACTTCCGAGTCGAATATACGCGCGAGCGAAGAGGCTTTATAAGTGCGAGAGGGACGCAAGTACGAGCACGCACCGTAGAAGAACTCTACTATCTCCTTTTTCTCTTTTCCCTTTCTCTCTCTCTCTCTCTCTTCTGTTGTCTGTCTCGAGAGCTGCCAATCAAACGGTCTGCCATGAGAGTCGGCCTCTTAAACGGATAGTTTTTCACGCTCACCGCGTGACAGATTAATCCCGGGCTAAATGGTGACACTTAAGAGCGCCGCGCACCGTAATTAACGCCGCAGCACCGTTCGCCTTCTTCCTTTTGCACTTTTCCGCGTGAGCTCTGCGTTCTCGAATCTACCCAGCGAATTCAAGCCATTCGTCGTCGGGACGGTAATCTATCGTAATTTGTCGAGCGACTATGTGCGATTATCGCTATGAATAAAACACCGTATTTTTATACGAATAGAAGTCACAATTCTTAAGTAAGCACTTTTCTTCGATGGTTAAGATGGAAAGAAAAGTCATGAATCTGTACGTTTTTGACAAGTGGAATCGATACTTGTGCTTATGGCAAAGATAATTTCGCGAGACAAGTGGGTTCCTCGATAAGTCTTGTGTCCTTGACAGGATTCCGTGCGATAAGAAAGTTTGGGGAAGTTATCGGGCGACTCGATAGTTTGCTCCAAATTCTATAAAAGTCCTATTGTGCGCGCACGTTTGCGCGCCCCGCGATCGTGATATTTCGCCGTCGTAAATAATAAATACGGTCGCAGTATAATTGGACACTGTTGACATACATATTAAATGGCCTCGCATAACAAATGATTGTACATGATTTATTATGGTACATTTAGTTTTATGACTGATATTTATTTCCCGTCGTGTCAATTTCTTTTCCTTTCCCAGCAAGATTGATCGATCAAACGTTGCTTTTTACGATTCTAGTTTCGCCATTAAATGTGAATTGTTTCAAACGTGCGGCAGCGTACAAAAAACATGCAACTTCACGCATGTTTTATTCATTTTGATGTGCATCATATGAAAAATTTATTTTACTTGAATGTTAAATATACATTTTTATTTGGAGATATTCGTTCATAGTCATAAATTTTACTTTATTATACAATTTATATAAAATAAGTTGTTACGTAAAAATGATGGCAAATAATATAATAACATATAATATATAAATTTTTTATAGAAATTCTTTTATTTATATTTAGTTGCTTACAATCTTTCAACAATCTGTGTTCATCAAAATTTATCAGGTTATCTGCGAAACACCTCGTATACAGTAAAAAATTTCGTGTTAAAAATTTTTTTCATGTGTGAACATTTCGTGTTCACACTGAAATTTTGTGTTACTTTAACATAGATAATGTATTAAAAAGTACATAAATATGTGTTACAACACATATGTTGACAAAAGGAATGGGTTAATTCAACATTATATTTCTATTGTAAGTATATTTTTTCACATATTTCCTATGTTAAAGTAACAAAATTTCAATGAACCGCTTTTAACACAAATTTGGTCATCGTTTACACATTTTTTTATCATATAAATAAAGATTCACAAGTTTTATTATGATTTCTCCCCAATAAATATTTGCAATTCGGGAATATTCAACCGTCTGATTTGTCGTTGGCTTATACTACTTGCCCGAAAGGAAATTTTCGGCTGTCTGACTTATCGTTGACGTATACTATTTGCTCGAAAACGAAATTTTCGGCCGCCTGACTTATTGTTAATTGACACTACTTGCTCGAAAGACACATTTTGATCGTCTGAAGACTCCGCCATAAATCAGACGGCCGAAAATATTCATTTGTTTAGATTAAAACTTTGTAGAAATAAAAAGAGAGGAAGATCACATTTTTTTAATTATAATTATATTTTACAGATTATACACATATATAATACTAACGTAGAAAGATAATCTTTTATAAAATAGAATATATTGTAATATAACTGATTCTTCCGTGCCTTCAACCCGACGCGTACTAATCCGATGATTACATCGCAGGTGTTTGCCCGGTCGTCACATCGATGGTTAAAGTGCGTTTGATGTCCGCGCGCGAGTCCGCCAAAATCGTAATCAAAATTCGATTCCGTCCCGCGAAGCGCGAGGCATCTCTTCCTCCTCCTCCCCTCACTAACTCTCTCATTTTATCTCTCTCTCTCTCTCTCTCTCTCTCTCACGATCGTCGACCGATCGATTACACCGATCGATCCGCGCACCAAGGCACACTGCGACCGACACGGGCGATCGCCGATGCTTTGTGGAATATCGGATTACTCATGGACACAGCTCAAGAGCAACCAACTATACATGAATACGCAAAACGCGTGCGATCATCCTGACCGTTCGGTCGCGACGCATCGACTTCGGCGACCCCCGCGACCTCCTGCAATCAGTGTATCCGCTTTAGCGCGGACTTTCGCATTATTGTCAGGGTCGTGTTACTTCCCGCAAAACTTCTCACGGTTTCGAAACGCGACATCAATTCCAATCGTGATAATTTCACCCGTGAAACATATCAGCTACCTCGTAATACTTTCTTTTATTAAGAATATTTTTATTTATTTGCAAAATATCTTGCAGAATATAAGAAAAAACTGAACGTAACCTTTAGATTCGTCGAAGTAGGTTTTTATTCATCTAAAAGCCGTCTAAGTAGGCGCAAACTGTCTTTAGGAGCGGCAAAGTAGCATCAACATTTTAGGGTGGTCTTGAACAAAGCAGGAAACGTGCTCTCGTTCGAATATCACTGCGAACGAAAGCTACATGCTGTGATTGGAAATGTCTCTCGCGAATACTTATTCCGGAAAGGAATGGCTTTTCTTGCACTCATGGCGCATGTGTCATTACGCATACGAATAAATTAATACACGTAGCTTACAACCACACGCGATCGGAGAGCTCTTTCGGCGAAGAGCTGCGAGTGAACGCATGTCCCAGAGATTCGATTCCGNAGGGGGAGGGGGCGGGCGAGGAGAGCGCGTTTCCCGCCGGCTTGTTCTAAAAGTATCAGGAAGATGCATGGGAATACATGAGACACACATACCTGTCCTGGGATTCTTTTTCGCGGACGGAACACGAATAAAAATGGTATATGCTCGTTCTCTACCCCTCTACACCCCGCGACCGTGTCTTCGTCGGGAGGTGGTTTTCTCGGGAATGCATGACGAAAGACGAGCCAGCTTCTTATCGAAGCTCTCGTCGGTGGATGATACGCTTTTCGATCACTTAGGCCGCAGGCGATTACGTTATTTTAAATAGCGACGGCCCTCCCTCTTCCCCCTTTCTTCTCGCGGCACGAAGCCGAAGAAAAACGGCTGAAACATTCTCGTTCGTGGTGAAAATCTTCGGCCGGCAGGTATGGCCATTTGAACTTCTTTAATAAGCGCATATAACTCGAATAACTCTTGACGTTAAATCCCAGCGCTTCTTTAACTTTGATATCTCGAAACGATCCCGAAGCGGCGGAATCGTATCACCGTTCGCTTGGCATTCTTAAAATAGTCTTTAACATGCAATATGCAGGCTGTCTCGGCGGGAGAATGCAATTAAATAGCAAACTCTATTCTCCTTTTTGAATGGATTCTCTTATTTTCTGGGAACTTTTATTCAACGATTCGTCACTGAGACGCTTCGTGTAAAATATCGAAGCTCGGCTTACGCAGCAGCGCGTCCCTTTATAATGCATATCTCAAGTTCAATATCATCCGTGAGACGCGCGCGCGCGTGTGTGTGTTAGAGTTCCCGTCGACAGTGTCACCCGGGAATTTCTCTGTGACAGGTTTGTCGTTAGAGAAAGTGGGAAGAAACATTTATGTGTTTTATTTATGCATTTTATTTACGCGTTTCATTTATTTGAAGAGAAACGCTTACGCATTTTTATTTATGTGTTCTATTTATACATTTTATTTGTTTAAAAAGTAACATTTATACATTTCATTTAAGCATTTTATTTATTTGACAACAAGCGTCAAGCATTTTTATTTATTCGCATTTATAACTTTTCTTTTTGTTTCACCATTTGGTTTTACAGGACACGCGCCGTTTATTGTTTTCGCGTATTATTCTCGTCATAATTCCGCGCGACCAATTGCCATCGATATGCGTCGTAATACGCGCTGCAATCGACAAACTGTGCGGATTACGGCGATGTCTCGGTGATACCGGACGGCGGTTAAAAATCGTCGGCCGAAATCCGCGACAGCTATAGCCTCGCCCGCGCCATTAATTGAGACACGTCCGGAACTCCTCTCATTCTCAGGTCCGCCCGGTTCCTGGCGAACGTTGGCCGTAAATCGTGCACTGGCATAGGTACGTGTGCGTCGCCTGTATACCTCGACACGATATGGTGTTGTCCAAGCATAAGGCGCGCGAGCCGCGAAGTGATTCAAAATACGGCCGGCTCGTTCGAGAATCAATTGATCGTCGTGAAAAAATCGCGATAGCAAACCTACGATCATTGTCGTCGTAAGGGAAACGAGCGTCTACCTGCCTCACCTGCCCGCCTCGAATACCCCGAGCACAATAAACAATCGTGGTTAGGGAGCAAATTCCGCGAGTAGATTCGACGAAAGAAACGGGGAAGGAGAATTTCACTACACGCCCTAGAATGGAACTTGCACTATATGCGCCTTGCTCGGCTTCTAAGAAAAAGAAGAAACAAAAACCAAGATACGCGCGATATATAAATTATAATCAACGATACGGACGCTTCTCGCAAGAGAGACGCAACGCCCAGCCAATCCAGAAGTGTGCCTTTTCCTTTTCGCTTCTTTTTTTCTTCCCCTTTCGCGCACTCCCTTCCTTTTTCGAAGAAAGTGAGGTCGAAGCTTCGCATAACCCGCGGCAATTTTCCTCCGTATCGCTCCCTGCCGGCGAACGGTGCCGCTATATTTTTAGAGGTGACAAACGGGTCCATAGAGTTCCACAATTGCAATAAAAACGGCCGTTACGTCGGCGACCGGCGAGAAAATAATTACTTCGGCGTGCGAGCGTCGTTAGGAGGACTGATAAAGGACCGATATAATCGCGTAATCGTATCGATAACGAGCTCGTAATTATCGGAGAGAGGGATCACATTGGCAATCGAATATTTCACTGCGTGCCGTTACGCGTAATAATCGAATAAACGTGACATGGAGTGCGATTATTTTCCTTTCCCTTCGCGAGGCAGATTACCACGGAACAGAGCGAGTCGTTACGCGCGTTCATGGATCTAACATGAAAGCTTCACAGATATGACGCGACATTGTAAATATTCGTGGATCTAACATGAAAGCTTCACGGATATGGCGCGATATTGTAAACAGGTGGGACCGCGGCAGGTTTCGTTTGGGTTATCTGTTGCGAGAGAAACGGTGGAGAAGGAATGGAAAAAATGTTTCTATCTAGAACAGAGATATTTTCATCTGTGAGTTTCATTAAAATCGAAAAAGTATCGCAATTAAAAGTGGATAAGTTATAATTAATACATCTCGATTGAAAAAGAAGAAAAGTGCAACTTCATAGAAGAGTCCTTCGAGACGAATCTGAGGATGATTCTTTTCGCGATAATGCTGGTTAATTGCATCCAATGATCAGTCACCGCAATTTTTAAGTTTCACACTCTGCGTTATCGACGCGACGACGGGACAGATAAGTCTATGGTATAAATATTAAGCGCACTGTGATGATTAGAAGTTACGGACATCTTCTTTCCTGCGTCGCTACTCCCTGTTCTACGCTTCTGCTCGTGAAGAAGAGGAAAAGGCACGGACGATAGCCGGAAGCGGAATATCCGAGAGGCAGTGCGAGAAAGAGAGAAAGAGAAGGGGGTAGGGGGAGAAGAAATACGAAACGGTCTGTAACTAGCAGCGACTACCAGGCAACAGATTATCGACAAACACTTTCGATATTGGCAAATTGCTGTTGGCATCCTCCTCCCTCCGTCGCTCCTTCCATCCTCCTGCCCGCCCCTCTTGCCTCTTTCCGTCTTTGCCGCTGTGTCGCTCGCTCGAAGGAGAAGTTAAATCGAATCCGGTAACTGCAGTCTAAGAACAAACCGAGCCGAGACGGGGTACAAAAGACTGGCCGCTCCCCTCGATACGCGGCTAACTTTCGCGAAGTTTGATGCCTCGCAAATCAATGACCATTCGTCGAGCTGCGTTAAATTACTCCCGGTTCGGTTCGATTCGCCGGTGCTCCCTCGATCCGGCATCGCGATAGGGTGTGCTGGTCGGGTGAGGGGGGTGTCGATTATCCGCCGCTCGGAAACTCCGACGCAGCGAAAACAACTTTAACACTCTCGCAGCGAAATTAAATATATAGGAGCTGCGGAAGGGAGGCCCCCCCCCCCCNGGAAGGGAGGCCCCCCCCCCCTCCCCCGTTGTTCGTCTTTGACCTCGCGCCTTCGTGCTGCGCAGCTGGCCGACGCGTTAACGAGATCGAATCTAGTATTCGCAATATTAGAAAGAAAGTAGAGTATAACAGAGTTTATTATTCTCTTGGGTCAGAAACTTGTTTAACATACCGCAAATAGCGAGTACTATGCATACGCGTGAAACACGAAAAGTGTTCGAAAATTGTACCCAGCTAACAATTCAGTGTGTGTGTGTAACACATAATTAACGCAGTGATATAACATAAAATAAGAGTAATGATGATAGTAATAATAATAATAATTATTATTATTATCATAATCATCATCATAATAATGAAAGTTACTGTACGAGAGAGAAAGAAAAAGAAGGAGAGAGTTTCCCTATTTTCCGAATAAAATTAAAAAGTTTAAATTTACACACTTTCCACCCATGTAGACTCTCCTTTGATATAATTCCCTTCTTCCTAAGCTCCTAGTCCAGTCTAAGTCTCTCTTCATCGCATTTGTGATATTGCCGGATGACATGATCGATATCCTCCAATTCATAGCGACACCAAGCAGAAAGCGTCGAAACGAACAGGCGATGGGGCGATGTATTAATCGGTACTCGGCCTGATTTTATCGATCAATATACAATATTCCGCACGAGCTCCACCTGAAAGGACCCGGATACGACTCTCATCAGACTTATCGCCTGGCGACGGCCTCGCCCGCGTGTACCACCTACCGCGAATAAAACTCGCGGCAACGCTCCTCTGGAAAAACATCTCGAAACGAAATACCAACCGGTCCCGAGCCAGGCCACTTTCTCACCCCTCTCGCGTCCAATAGCGTGTTATCGTACGCTTCGACGCCGATATACCGAGAGAGAGAGAGAGAGAGAGAGAGAAAGCAAACAAAAAGCAAATGATGTAAGTACTCCCGTTTTACGAGGGAGCGGGAAGAAAAGAAGAAGAAGATAACTGTTTTCCCCTTCAAGGCGCTCTCGGCCGATAGTTCTCGCACAAAATGAATGACGAAACGTTGGCAACATTTTTTTTCACGCGGGTAATAAAGGTCGAAGTTTGCTCCCTCCGCAGCCTCCTCTCCGGAGGAGACGCCGCTCGCAGGCACCACGAGCCCTCCGCCGTGGCGAAGGCTTCCACACGCCGGAGGGTAGGATACGTCGCCGAGAGATCGAACTCTGACATGACCGGGTCGTCGTGACCCGGTGGGGCGATGGGCAAACGGTTGTTGTCGATTGAGGGTCGGGAAAAGTGTCAGCCATACGATGTTAATAATTCTGCGCGGCGATACACCTCGAAGGTATCCCGGTGACGCTCTTCACGTCGGGCGACGGGCGGCTTGATCGCCCGGAGGAAATGACACGTAGCGCGCGGGGCCGTTTGCTCTTTGAGACGTGACGCTCGTAAAAGCGATATTAAGTATCGTCCTGGTATATGTGTGTGCGCGGGCATATCTGTGCGTATGTGTACGCGCTGTGCATTGAATCGTAAAGGGACGGCGCGATATACGCGTCAGCTCGACGATAATTCGAGAAGAATAACGTTTAACAAACGCCCTCAGAAGTGCGCGGGCAGAAAAGTGATTATGATTTTTGCGTTCTTCCCTTGTTTGAATCAAACGGAATGTGCATTCGTATGTTTGGGTCATTCATAACTCCACCTTTTTGTCCACCTCCTGCAATTCCACCTTTCCTTGCGAGGGTTAATAATTCCTAAAAAAACCAAAAACTGCGAAAAACTACGATTCTGGCAATCTTTTTCATCATATAGATCCGAGAGACCCATGATGTTACTTCAGCATCCAGATCGCTGATGTTACTATAGCGGGTTAAATCGCGCGACAAACGGTGGTTTTCCTTTCGACTTTCCAAGAAAGAGTCGGGAGGAAGGAGCTTGGGGATTCCGAAGTATGCCGTTGAATTCGCGACGATTTTAGTATCTCACCTTTTCGATATTTCCCCCTTGATCCCCAAGACGGACCTGGATCATCGATCATTCACGGAAAGCTCGGCGCTTTGGGTTTATGACTGTAATACTCGTGAAAAATTTAACGCGATCCCCGCCATTACTTCCGACATACAAGTCTGACTCGTCGTAAATTCTGCAGGCTGGATTCCGGCCAATGGCGTAATTTATACCGGTGGCGGCCACATCAGGCTGCTCGAAATTTGCCCTTTTTCGCGCTCTTCATAGTTGGGAACGAGAGAGGTGGCAAGTGAGGTGGGACGAGAAGATAGACCGGAGAAAAGAGAGATAAGCCTACATCTATTTGGGGATGAAAGTTTACGGAAGAAATTTTGACGCGCGGTGCGCGGGAAGATGCAGACGCCCTCTAATCATTACACCCAACTTTCCCGAGATCGTATCTAACGACGTTCGTGGCGACGTCAAAGAGGGCGTCTTCCATACGCAAAGGCCGTGGATTCTCACGAAGACGCCGTCGACAAACACGCTCGAGTTTAATTAAAGACGGCGGCGTGATCTTTTCCAGTTTATTAATGCGGATTTAATATGAATATTTGATGAGGAGGGATTGTGTGTCTCGGCGTCGGCGAAGAAGGGAATGGATAATTCGCAAAGAAAAAAGTTCCCCTCTCGACACGGAAGAGACACGCTTCTACGAGTGTTTCTATTATTTTAAATTAGTTAATGATATTCGACAGAGGGTTGCGGCAGATTAAATTTCTTTCTCTCTCACTGCTTTACCAATGATATTATCGCCTCTCCGCTAGCGTAACTAAAATTGTTTTTTTCAATCCGGCGCTGTGAATGGCGATTGAAATTTTCCGCTTTAACTACGAAAGAGCGCGTGCTCGTTCCCTCTCACCTGACGCTCTTTTTATACCCGAGACCCGTAGACTTTAACGGGGATACATCGTCGGTTGGCAATCTGTTCTTAAAACGCCAGGTGAATAGAAAACGATTTTTCGAGGTGCGCGTTTTAAACACATCGTTTCCCGGACTTCCTCGTCCGCGACACATTCACTCCTACGAAGAGAGGAGAATGTAGACGCGATGCTGCGCACGCAGAGATGAGAAGAGAGAGAGAGAGAGAGAAAAGAAGAAGTGGGAAAGGAGCGATCGTGTATGTGTATAACGTAGGGCCGAAAAAGGGGCAGAATAACACGGGCTAAACACGGCCGAGGGAGTGAGAGAGAAAAGAGGAGGGAGGGAAGATGGAGAGCCTATAGGTGGTTCGCTCGGTATAACGCGAACCCCGCGGTGGAGGGTAAAAACGACAGTTTAGGCCCATTAGGATATTTATGGATTAGCTTTCCACAAGGGGGCGAGTGTGCTACAGGGGGCGAGAACGAGGGGTCGGTGGTTATTCAGAGGCTCTGCCGGCACGCGACTCACAAGCCTCTTTCTCTCTTTTCTCCTTCTCACTTCCTCTCTCCCACATTTTTGCCATCTCCGTCCTCGTTCTCTCCTCACGAACGAACCTACCAACACAGTGCGCTCGCGCGCGCGCACGCACACCTTTCGGGGGTAGCGCGCGCTCCGCTTTTCACTCGGCCGAGGACTGAAAAACAGGACGGTGATTTATGGGATGGCGCTGGACGGAGGCATCCCTTTAATGGGCTGCCTAAACGTCTCAATTTTGTCGCTGATCCCCTGCTATTCGTACCGGGCGACCCCGACGGCTGCCAGGCGAGCGGTGCACTTCGGCGGAGGTGCCGAGCCCTAGGGTTACTGCCGCCGTAAACCGGGGGTTTACTTCACCGTCCCTCGGCTAACTTTAGTTTGATAACTGAGTAATTGGGGAAAGGTTAAAAATACTCGCCGACGCGCGGATATATGTGTGCGTTTATGCGAAATCGGCTGAGAAATGCTGGCGAAGCATGCGGACAACGAGGAGTGCATTTTTATCTCACGAATAAAATCGAGATCTATAATCGGAAGACCGAAGTGAATACTCGGAGAACGCGAACGTTGAGGTGGTGACGTCATAAGCGACTTTTACAACAGCACGTTTTTACGGATCGTGGTCTACGAAATCGTAATTCACGTTCGTGATTCATTCGTAGAAACGGGCATTACACAGGCGCGATCGCACTAAGAGTAAAAATGATTAATCTCACGGAAATTCTAGTCATTTCCGGACGCCAGCTGTATCTTCTTATGTTCTAACGGCAGCAATATGCACGCCTAAGGTTATCATCATTAATGCCGCAGTAACACTTATTACAAAAATAGTTCTCCCAACTACGACACTTTAATTATGTGTGATTACAGCCACGAATATCAAACACTTTTCCTCGGTGTCTTATATATATATAGTTTTATAATTATAATCGGTCCCTCCCAGTGATGCTGGCAATTTCATAAGACGCCTCGAGGAGGAGAGCCCTCGATCGTCATCGTCGAGGAGGTCGTGGCATTTAAAGAATTTCATCAATTAAACGACTCGCCCGCTCATAGACGGCGACGCGCATACATAGCACGTGATATGCACTCCGCGCAGCAACAACACCACCACCTCCGCCGCCGGTCGTCGCATTAAAGTGCACGACCATTTGCCAGTCGGGCACGAACGAGGATCGCGCATTCTGCGGACGCGCGCTCCTTTCTTCCTCTTTAATAAGAGCCGCCTGTGCACCCGCCAGGCCGCGTTTCGACTTCCGGAGACCTCTCCCCTGCCTTCCGCCGCTGCACCGCGCGTTCTCTCTACCTAACAGAGATGCATTGTGTGCAACGAAGCACCTGGCACGCGCCAGCTCCTGTCTTTATGTAGCCGCCTACTCTCCTTCTTCCACGACCTTCTCTCTCTCTCTTTCTTCTCTCTTCCTCGTCGCTCCTGCCTCCCTTTCTCTCTCTCTCTCTCTTTCTCTCATTCGCTCTCCCACTCTCCATCCACCCACACGTGCGCCTGGCGAGTCGTTATCCCCTGGATATCCTCCGGACGTTTACCCCCTCCGTTTCGAGTTCCTAACAAGATTTCCATCTCAGATCTCTCTCTCTCTCTCTCTTCCTCCTCACCATGCCCGTTCCGCCGCACGCGGACTATTAGCAGTAAACGTTGTTCGGTAATTCGACATGGCTTTCGAGAGAACATGGACTTTTGTTCTTCTTCCCCCCCTCCCCCGTTGCCGCCACCACCTTCGCCTCCGCCCGCCGTCCTGTCGGGATGGAGGCGAGATGGCGGGGATAAATATGGCACGCGAGGTAATAAAGGGTAATTGTATCTCGGTACGTGCCGCCAGGTACGCGCGTCCGAAACGTTCGTTTGAAAATTAATATCTCCGGACACGGCGCGCCCTTTACTTTCGTTTCTTACCTACCGACTATTTGAGAGCGCACCGGGCTAATTATCAGCCGTCGTGCATTACGGGGTTGAGATATGTTATATAGAAATTTTAGACGCGCGCACAATGCATGTGTGTGCGTTTCTGGCTTGTTCGTTAGCTGTAGACGTCGTCTTTGGATTCGACTAATTTAGATAAACAGCCCAACTTCTGCCTTAATTTAATATTCTTGATTGAAATATACTAAACTTATATTAGGATTCAGAATATATTTTGAATAAATTTGATGCTTATGATGAACTTGCGATATACTTGCGGTTATATAAGTTTATGAAATATTTGAGACAAACAACATTTATTTGTATGTAGGATATATTTTTATGTAGATACGCAGTTGTGCTATTTCTAAAATAATGTCAGAGATTTTGTTCAGCGCGATTTCGAAATATACGTAGTTGATTTTAGGAATGATGTGTGATGGCAAAATAAAGGCAAAATAAAGTGACGTGACACTCGCTTTCAAAATTAGACAATGATTACTCTACATAGTGAATTTATATATAGATAGATATGTTCAAGGAGAAAAACGATATATTAATTTTGATTCTATCAAGTTCAATTTGTGACTGGCAAGCGAATTCGCGAAACTGGATAAATCATTGAAATCTTGTTACGAGTGGAAAAAATCGGTCGCAGTGGAAATATGAGTTTTTATTACGTGGTTTATTGTCACTCAATCGTTTATTCGTTATTTCAAAACTATTCGAGAAAGCCGAGTCGACCCATCGTCGCGAAAACTGCGCTTTATTTTACATTCGCTCGTCTCTCCCAACGAATTCCGATAATTCACCGTCGCTCTTCGAACGACGCAAGATCACAATCGTTGGCACACGTTTGCCGTGCTTGGGCGCGCTTTCTCTGTCGTTACTAGTATCGTCGATCTTCGCAACATACTCGCTCAGTGGAAAACACGTGCCCGGTTCCTTCGAAGGTTCAATCTCTCAACGCGTCTGTCGTCTAAGAAGTCATCCCGGGGCCCCTACGCTTTTCCAGAGCACTAAACGTTCCACGAGGGCCGCGCGTAGGGGACCTTTCGCTTCTCGATTTTATGCCAGCGAAAAAAAAACTCAAGTTACGCTTCTTTTTTCCCGTTCGTCTGCCTTTTTTGCCCATGTGTTAGGCGCGAAGAAAGTCCAACCACGTCTCAGGGTGTGGGTCTCCACCCCTTCCCGCCCCAACCTTTCACTGATCCATCGACTTCGACCAGAAGATTTCAACCATAGAGACTCGTAGAGCGCGTTATGCGCTTTCAACGTAGCGATCGAGCGTGAAATTAAATTTTTGATCGACAAAGTGATTCCGCGCGTGCGGCCGTCGTAATTAACGTGCACAGCAGCATTATAATTAATGTGAAGTATGAAATATTAATAACAACGTAATGCGATTCATTTGTGAAATTGTAACTGAATCCTATTTGAGAGGTCGGAAAACACGCAGTGCACAATACCATAAATACACTCAGTCGCATTATGATAATAACAAATGCAATATATATATGTTGAACTTGTTATTATCATATACATATATACATGCAATATATTGTATATATATATATATATATATATATATTGCGCACGCGACAAATTTTGACCTTTGGACTTTATCACGCATGAATCGCGTATCAGTTGTTTGATTCGAGTCAATATATACTTTCATTGTCAATATTGCACGTTGCTGTTGGATGTACATTATACGTATTTTCCAGTAGGAGAGTGCGGCAGCGCCACTGATGGCGGTGGGGGAGGAAGGATTGCAATTTCAACGCTCGTGGCGAACGTAATAAATTCCGTTATCATCAGATGTGCTTCTTATCATATAATCATAATAAAATAAAGTATCGTTTACTCGCTAATTTTCGGTTTCCTATTCATCGTACAAAATTTATGTGTGAACAAGATCTTTTGAACTTCATAATGGGTAAATTGTACCAAGGATCATTTTCCAACTAATCAGCTAATTACAGCTAATTACAAGAGAAAATCTGGATAAAAGGTCGCTCTTTAAAGAGCGAGAGAGTAGGAAAAACAGAGAGAAAGCGTGTGTGAGTGTGTAGAGAATAACTCGATGCACCATCGCGACTGTATTTCGAGAGCGCGCCGTCGTCTCGCCTGAGCTGACGCGACGCGTGACGCGCGATGCGTTTAAGGGGCTTCGCGAGAGATAAGCCTGCCGTGGATCGAATTGGAATCTTATCTAAGCGCCTGTCGGTGGCCTGCCGAGGCTTGTATACCAAAAATACCGACGAGCGCTTTCTCGAAAGAAGATCGATAACGGCACGGTGGCACCTATCTATCGAGTGGCCTCGATGGCAAACGCGCGCGCGCGTTGTGTGATTCACGCGTGCCATCACGCTGACGCTGGGGGAAGATCCGATTCCGAGAGTAATTCCATCGCTTCGTTTCTGATATCGACCGTTATCGCTCGTTCCGGCTCTCTATGTCGTTCTTTCTCCCCCCGCCCCCTTCTCTCTCTCTCTCTCTCTCTCCCTCGATAGAAACACGTGCCGTGAATAGGTGATAATAATGATTCGCCGGACACCCCACGACGAGGGAATCGATCCTCGGGAATTTATTATTGCCATAATGAAGATAATAACAATCTCGCCGACCGGTACGATAATGATTGTTCGGCGACGTTTGGAGAGAGAAAAAGGGAGGAAGAGGAAGAAAGATATTTCGCGCTTCCAAGAAAGTGTCGAATGAATCGCCTTCTTCCGGCAAATCGCGCTTGCAATCCGCTCGCGTGAAGTCGATCCTACGTACTCCGAGGTTTTGAGTATTCTTGCGTTTGATTGCGATAACCGAGTATTGTAGCAGAGTATGCAGAGTAATCATGTTAACGAGAGAAACGCGCGGAAATCGGCACCTAGCTCAAATTTTGGCGCGGATACGTTCATGATGCGGCTCGAAATGAGAGGTTAACGCGGGTCATGTCCGTCCGGCCGAAAGTACAGATTCGATACGTGTCGGGTCTGCAATTTCGCCCAATGAATTACTCATACGCATACACCGTTCGCGATAATTTTATAAGAGGAAATGAAGGATTGAATATATATGTAAAACGAAACAAACGTATTTCGATATTTACTATTAAGTTAAATAAATAAGAAGAAAAGAAACTTATATATCCCACCTTCCACCTCTCTCTCTCTCTCTCTCTCTCGGTAAGATGTTAAAACTATCTATCGCGTCTTCGATCGATTTAATTCCAATATTAAATATACACACGCTTGAATGCACCGGATATATCCTACTATTTTTACATGTCTCTATATTTTTATATCTCCTATTAGACGATAATGTAGCAATAATGTCACTTTTTCATTTCCTTTCTCTTGATACGAGTTTAAGCGGAACTGGAACAAATAATCGGTACGCAGTCGAGATAAAATCGATACAGTCATCTTATCACGCACGTATCGTAGGATATGAAAAATTAATCAATATTATAATTGCAAAAGCTCGGAAAAAATCCTGTTTTTCCATTTTTCGGGGGTTTTCGGTTTTTTTCCGCGGATAGGTGAAAAAATGGGAAAAATCGGATTTTTCAATTTTTCTATTGATTTTTTTGGATTCTTTCCGAGTACAAACCGAAATTTGAAAAATTGGAAAGTGGTATTTTTAAAACTACACAGCGCAGTGTAAACCGGAAAATAATATTAAGAACACAAGGCGACGTAATCCGTTAAAGATGACAAGAGATTTCACGATGTAGTCTCCTTCCAACGGAATTATTATAAAGCGGCGCCATCGCAGATTTACCGAGAGAAAAGTAGAATGCATGAGTTAAAGAAAAGTCGTCTTACGTACAAATAAACGTAAATGTATAACTGTAGAAACCCATGCTGGGAAAAAGCTCGTGAAGTCGAGAGATAGATAAGCGGGAAGAAATCGCGTTAAAGATAAAGATCGTACGTGTACGTTGGCGGTAAGATTTTAGCTCAAGAAGTTTAACTTAATTCGCAGTCAAAGAACACGAAGAACAAACATACACCGGCGGTATGTGTGTTCGGTATCGCACGAGTGTCCCCACACACAACAACTAGATAAGTATTCGAACTAGATTAACCCGGTTGACTCGCAAGGATCGTGATGCGCCAGGATTCTTCCGGTGATAAAGCGATTTTCGCGTCGATCGCGAAACAATTTCGCTCTTCCGCGCCGGCGACTTATCAGCGGAATCCGCTCTCGAGAAGGAGTGACCGTGTCAATGGATTTCCCGTCGCACGTGTCATTAAACACTCGTATGAGCGAGAAGATAAACGCGTCCTAGGATCGGTCCGGGCCTTTTCGTCCGGTCATACAGCCGACGTTTATTATCCTGTCGCGAATTAGCGGCGCCGACGCGAACGATCGGCCTCGATACACCCTATCGGGGACTATCGCGATCGATCGATCCTTCGTGAAGCGCACGTGGCGCACTAAGAGAGAGAAAGAGAGAGAGGGGAGACGAGCTAAATCGCCGGTGAGCCATAGTCGGTCGTTAACGCTAATGACACGTTTTTCCCTCGCCTGTTTATCGCGTGAGAGACACATACATCGTGGAATCTGTCCCAAGTCGATCTTTCTTTCTTTCTGTTTCGTTCGCTCGATTCTTCGTCGATTGAATTATCTATCGCGGCTGTTCGCGCGACTATTGCTTCTTTTTAGTATTTTCAAGAATTTTTCCCGTAAACCATGTCGCAAAATAAGGCCCATATTAATAGTTGTTACTTGAAACTTGTTTCAGAGGAGACGCTTAGATTTGAATTCCAAGTTAAATGTGAATTTTTCAATTGAATAGCGTTTACTGGTGCAATGTCAAATATATCATACGATTCGACTGAAAAGCTCAAATCTAACTTCGAATTAAAATTTCACAAGAAACGAGTTTCAAGCGGCAACTGTTAGTACGGATCTAAGTTCTGTTTTAAAGATATATTCTAAAGATATATTCTGCTGTGTAAGACGTTACATCGTAATCATGAAAGAAAAGAAATTTTGGTTGAATTAATCTGGCAACGAAAGCGAACCAAACGCGTTGAAGAAAACAAAATTTCTGGTTACAAGAGCTGAATTTGCTTCATAACGACCAAAAATATGGTTTCTCCAGTAAAAAAAAACCCTTGATTCGTTAATTGTCCGATTAGTTCGACCAAATATTTTCTTCTCCGTGCGTGTATAATAATTCGCAATGTGAGCGGCGCTGATAATTAAGATAAGACGTCGCTGGAGAAACAGCCGAATCTCATTCTCGAGGGAGGCAGGCCGCATGTCCCCTTTAATCGTCCCGGCAAAGATTCTCGGCTGCCCCACTTTCCTCCAGCGGAATCTACAGAGTGGCCAGAAGAGTGTTCGCGAGCGGTAGACCGAGACGGGATAGGTGAGCTCTCTTGTATCTGTACAGTTAGCAGAAGGAAAACGATTTATCGGAAGCTACATTTCTCGAGGTTTTCTTCGCGCGAGCACGCGCGCGTTTTGACACGACCAGTGTATCTGGTTCCTTTCTCTTTCTGGCCGACGCCAATCGTCACGTCGCTCGGCCGAAGGGAAAACCATTCTCCACGGTGCTTCTTATTTGCGAGCTCTTAACTACGTGCGTCTCGGCACACCCTGTGCATCACACTGGCCGAGTTTCAGTGGCGAGCGGCGCGACCCACGGCGAGACGGTCGCTCGTGTTTTTTCTTTCTCTTTTTCTTTTCTTCGCGATGCCGCCGCCGTGATTTGTCACGTGGTGGGTGGCGAACGATTACGTTGCATTTGCGATTTCACGCGAGCGCTTCGGTCACCGTCTCCGCTGTAGAAGTGGTCGCCCGCCAAATCTTTTCGCTTATAAATTCCGCCGACGCATCTCTCTCTCTCTCTCTCTCTCTTTCTTTCTTTTCCTTTCTCTCTTGGAGAACTAATGCGTTCGAATTTATGCGAACTAAGCGCAACCAGTTTCAATCAGAGTTTCAGTTTAACGATATTTCGGAAAGTGTGACGCATGTATAAATATTAAAGTATGCGAGATCTCGCATTTGTCGAGAATATTTTAAGGAATATTTGTTGGGAATTTTTATATGATTACTGATCTGTCTTATAAAACTCGTTAAAGAAAGAAAAGTAAGAGATAGACACACGAGAGCGAAAGGTTATCAAATTTCAATCTGGATATTTTATCACTCTATGAGGCTAATACCTAAGAAGCTACAAATAATATAATTACTTTACAAATGCTGTATAATTTTAATAAATATATAATTAATAATAATATAAATAAATAATTTCCTTATTATGCTTAACAAATAATTAATAATAATAGTAATAAAAAATAAAAATTACCATGTATGTGTGTATATATATGCCTGTAAATCTGTTTACTTTCTCTTAGTTTCATTCGATACCGAGTGTAAAAATTCGTACAGAGAGAGAGAGAGAGAGAGAGAGAGAGAGAGAGATTGGATTAATCGTTACTATTCGACCGCGAATTCCATGCAGTGGTTTCGCAACTGGCTCAAGCGCCTTATCGGTTAACGCACGTGGAAATAATTTCGTAACGACCATAAAACGATCGAGCATAATCCAACCGAATGAAGCTTACATTTTACCGAAACGTCCGCCGCCCGCCGATAGACTGCAAACAGCGTTTCCTTTCGGTGGTCGCACGGAAGCGAGCGAATGAGAGCGAATACATTCGAATTCAACCGATGCGCGGGAGCAATAATCCGCGCTGAATTAATTCGACACCTGCGGGACGGCGATTGCGGAACAAATGAAGTCCACGCAAAACCGATTATCCGTCTGAAATTTCCTCGCCGCCGTCGCAAAATACGCTCGACGAGTTTCGGCGAAATTACACGCGCCGCAGATGATTGTCTCCGTTTCGATCCGTCGGCCTCCTCAGTTTGCCAAGGGGGTCGACGGGTTCCTGGCTGGTAGGAGAACGCGGGTGGTGATGGGGGAGTTTCGGTAACACGGCACCGGATAATAATCCGCCGGAGGATCGCCGAATCTCCGGGTGGGCCTCGCTAAACAAAGCGACCGAGATAGAGAGCGAAAGGGAGCGAGATAGGAAGCTGCTCGTTTCGCGTAACGAGATACCGCGGATGAGCGGCGCGACTCGCGCGAGATTTGATTTATATCGACTCCGCGGCTCGCTCTGGAAGCGGTGGCTGCGGTTCTCGAGACGGGACAACTCAGCTTGAAAATTTTCATTCGATTACGCCGGGAGCAGCTGCTTTCGGTCTGTTTCGCGCGGCCTCGCGGTGAGACATTATCAGGCTGTTCTAGCCAATCAATGACTTCCTACAACGACTAACACGACCGACCAATGTTCACCGTTTTTCTCGACATCGTCATGCGAAAAGAAGAATAGAAAATTGTGTTTTTTCGCTGATAAGCAGATTATCCCGACGAGTGACCGACAGCGCTCGTCGGTGAGAGAACGAGAAGCGAATATCCGCTTATCTTCGTCTTGATCGGAATAAAGTAATCGTTTTCTGTTGAAAGTATGATCGTACAATATTGTAATTTTTTCCCGATCGCGATCTAATTACAAATCGAGGAGGTTATTCGCCGACGTCGGTTCGTTGCTCGCTTCGTTATCTCGTCATTTTAACATTCCGCAGGAAATTAACCACTTCGCTTAATTATTCGGCACGTTATTATCTCAAGCACACAGTTGTGTCTGTATGTGTGTACGTACGTACGTACGCACCTATGTGTG
This sequence comes from Dinoponera quadriceps, assembly GCF_001313825.1. NCBI lineage: Eukaryota > Metazoa > Arthropoda > Insecta > Hymenoptera > Formicidae > Dinoponera > Dinoponera quadriceps. The sequence goes on along the minus strand of NW_014555128.1, from coordinate 591,786 downwards.
TGTGTGTGTGTGTGTAGTTACAATCGACTCGATAAATACAATTATTAATTTACGGAATACATCCGAACGTAATTATTAATTAATTAACAACTGAATAATATGATTCTTTAGATTTTCACACCACGCGGAGTAGTTCTATGAGGGATCGTTTCACCAGTGTCACTTGTGGCAAGCTCGTTCGAATCGGGTAGAGACAAAACGCGATTGATATCGATGATCCTCGCGCGTTCATCTGGGCGCATACATTCTCAAGATGAATTAAAAATATATCGGTGTCTGCTTAAACGCATAATAATTACATCGCCGAATCACCGTAAAGTTTCACAGACGGACGGTGGATTTTGCCGGCTTCGATTGCGCTGGGCACGATCCCCGCGGATAAATAGAGACGACGTTCAGAGCGTGACGAGAAAACGCGGCAGCGGAAGGGAAACCGGAGGACAGTGGTACCCCGGAAGCCATCGAGCGCGCGCGGCGTCTTATCTATTTGAAGCGCATTGCGCGCATCCGAGCGGTGATACGGGAGAGTGCTCGCGCGATGCTCGCGCGAATAATGTTTATCAGTGCGAAATTCCGTCGGACAGTAAACCCTCTTCCGTCTCGCTCGTCCTCCCTCTCCTTCTTCCACGCGGATTATTCTTGGGATTTCAGAACTCACGCTAGCCGTCGCAGCGCGCGTTAAGTTAATAATCGTCGTTTCAACGTAGTCCGATTAAACGTTTTTCCGCTATCTCTCTCACTCCTTTCCACCTTTTGTGCGTCTCTTCCTCCTCTCTCTTTCTCTTACCAGCACCACACCATCTTTTCCAGCGACGAGACGAGGGTCGTTCCGTCGAGATTGCTGGTAGTTCAGCGAGATGGCGAATAGAAGGGTGAGGGAAGGGCGGGAGGTAAGAGGACTAATAATCGTTGTCGCTCAGACGAGTCACGCGCGTTTAGTAATTTTTATTTCTTATTAAGGAAGATAATCCGCGCGATCTCTCCTCCTCCGGCTAGCGGCGATACCCGTGCTACCGATTATGCAAGGCGCAAAAAGGAGAGAAGAGGACGCGCAGTGCCGTCGGAGCGTGGCACCTGCCGACGACTGGATAAACCGAACGGGCTGATCTGCATTCCACGATTCCCCGAGTCCAGCGGGTATGTCCGCGTGCACAAAGTGCACGCTCGCCGCGCCGAGACGAATCTCGTAATGCAAACACGCGGCGAAGACGACTCTCTCTCTCTCTCTTTCCCCGTCCCTCTCTTTCTTTCATATATGTATAAACTCTGCACAATCATTAGCTTTCATTAAAGGAATTATTATTATACACACACACACACACACATGTTTCTCTTTTCCGCGTGGATCACGTAGCCGCTGAAATCGTGGTACACGCGTTACTTCCAACATTCCGTCGCCGTCGCGACGTGATGCACAGGATAATCTGGAAAGAAAGAGCGAAAGAGGAAAGAAGAAAGCAAACCAAGCTCTCGAACGCGGTAACTTCATGGAAAAAAAGAAGAAAAGATATAAAGGTGCGATCGCACTTTCTCTCTCTCTCTCAGCCGCGAAGAGGCGAAAGACAATTACAAACGTCCGCGGTCCGCGGAATCGTAAAGCAAAGTTCGTTCCTCCCGGCTGCCCCCGCTTCTTTGCCCTGTGCACACGCGAGTTTAGAATAGCGCGCGGACTAATCTCGGTCGTTTGTCGTCGACGACACCTCGAGGCCGCGCCAATCTCTCCCATGCTGCGGCGTTCGCGCGCTCGCCAGGCTTCGAGTTAGGCGTGGAACGTATCGTGATGCCGCGGAGAGAAACGTGTGTGACTAGTCGCCGCGCTCGCTATTCACGAAGAGGAGAAATAATCGGTCCCTCTAACGAGGCGATTCCCGAGATCGTCCGGCGCGCCGAACAGATCTGCATTCCCCAGTCTGCAGGAGGAGAGAGAGAGAGGCATCGGGCAGGATTAAGCGGTCGCAACGCGGCGTGGCTCGATTATGACCTTCCACGTGGCACGTGCGTGACTGCTCCGGCTCCTGGCTGGGCGCGCGGCTCCCCCAGGAATGACGCCGCGGCGCTTAGCCGAGGGTGATAATTGCTGACACCTGCGTAAGGGAATGATAGATCATTACCCGTACACATGTGTCAAGCATACGCGCCATACGTCCGCTGATGTAATCATCCACCCCGTTACCTACCTACCTACCTACCTACCAGGTTGTCCCGTCCGCCAGTTTTCGCATAGTCGGCGGCCGACGCGTCGTCGTATCTGAACAATTCCTCCGTTCCTCCGTGAGCATTCCCGCGGAAGTTGCGTACGAAAAGACGGGTCGATTTCTATTCCCCGCTCTTTCGGAATTTCTCCGAGTGAAATTGCACGCGGGACGTAGAGCGACAACTACGTCACTCGGATTCTAGTAATTTCTCATTCGTACAGAGAGTGAATTTTGCACTTGTGAGAACGGTCGAACGAATATTTTCATTCGAAAATTGGAGAGTTTATCCGACGCGCTCCCCACCGTCATGGGAATAAATCCATTCTAATCGATTGAAACATTCGCTTGTGTGACTCTTGCGATTTAGAGTGGCTGTATTTCCACTTTCGCTTCAAGTGAGATTTCACTTCGCGAAATTTAAAGAGTACATCTCGACGCCCGATTATTTTCCCCATCACGCTCAATCCTTTAGTTTGTTATTCCTATTTATCGCCTCGCAACGCGCTCGAGTCGGCGAAAGGCTTCAAAAATTGCAATTGGTTTAATCGAAGCGACATTACGACGCTTCGTAACAGGAAAGAATAAAATCGACGAGCGCGTTTCACTTCGTATTCCCGTTATAATTTCGCGAACCGTTAAAATTCTCGAGCCGGCGCGCGTCGTCGCGCGTAATTAAAATTCCGTCTAGCCGCGACTCATTAGCGATTCCGCTTCCATGATTTTCCCCGGCATCGACAGTATTATCATCGCGAGTAATTCAACTCGCCCCTTTCGAAACGCGAACACCTACCAGCAAGCTCATTTAATATTTTAAACCGTTTGCAACGCCATATCGCGATGCGAGATATCGCTGTTATCGGAAAAAAATAATTAATAAACAACACGAACCACACGTACACAAAATGAGCGTGTGCGCGTTTTCCATTGAGAAGAATATTGCATTTGATTACGTTTTAAACTGTATCTGAAATTGACGGACGGTGGGTTCCTGCATAGGAAAGATCTTTAAATACCATTTGTTAGACGAAAATATTTTTACATATTGTCTCGTATAAAGCTTTAGTACTGTATAAATTTAAACCCGACGAACGGAGTGTTTCAGCACGAAGAGGATGTATTGAATGAATCTCTAAATACTGTTTGTCAGACGAAAATATTTTCACATACGGCCGTTGCGCGTCGCTATGTTTGTGTAGCGCCCCGAGGCGCGTGCACGCGCGCGATTACAGCCTCCGGAGGGACGTCGTGCGTCATATTCAGGCTTAGGGTGATAATTGGTCTTAGCGCTGGCCCTTGACGCGTGCACGCGTCTACCTTCGACGCGCCAATACATAACGTGTGAGATGTCGAAGAGCATCTTCGCGCTTCCTCACCGACCTGTCTCGCTCGATTCTACAACTTTTAACGACAGTACCATTATCGTTACGTTGTCGTCGCGCAGCTTTTCTGCTATAAGTTATACACCGTAACGACAACGATACTGTCGTTAAAAGTTAGAGAATCGGCTTACAGGATTAAACACGGACTCGCCGAGAACTATACGGAAATATGCATACCAGCGAATTATATCAATTATACAGAGTGAGAGAATAACTATTGGCACTTTGAATATCTTCGTAACTGAATATGAAAGTAAGAGAAATATTTTTAATAGAAATTGCATTGATACCAATAGTCATCATCACTTCGAGCGTCTTTTTTTAAGTGTACATTTTTCTCATCTTCATCCAGCTGTTGATAAGATATTTTCTCGAAGATATTCAAGGAGGTAACAATTATTGCCTCACCCTGTATATAGTTAAAATTGTGAAATGAAAATAAGATCGGTAGTCTCGCATCCTCGATGTCATAGTGGCATTCGAAATTTACTATAAAACTCGAAGAATACTCCGGCGGGATCTTTCGGGTTTTAAATCTAAGTCGCAATGAGTAATCGCGAATTTTTACATTTAATTAGAAACTTGAATGGCACCGTTTGCGACGTTTTGGAATTTCTCAATCAATGATCTGCTTGTACCGATTGCATTATTAGTCTGATAATTTCTATGTGTATTGGTACGCAGGTAAATATAAATATAAAGGCAAATACAAATATAAATACGCGCATTCTTTAAAATACATCGTCGAGTTTAGCGTTCCGCCGTGCGAAATGTCGAGCGGGTCGAAGATTAAGAGCGGCATGGTAGGGTCGAAGAGCTCGAAGAACGAGGCGGCGGCGGTAGTCCGAAGAGGACTCCGAAGAGTGAGAAGGAGAGAGGAAGACAGAAAGAGAACGGAATGACGAAGAGGACCTATAACAATGTGGCACATTCTCGCAATAAGATCCTCGCTCTCGTTCCCTCCTTTCCGAAGGTGCTCCCGCTGTTATCCCCGTCCTCTCGCCTACTAACTCGGCGGCGGTGGCAGGGCAACGCGTCCACCCGGCGATGATTGGTGGTGCTCGATCCGCTAAATCGCCGCGCGACCAGGCGTACATTTATTTCGCGTGCTTCGAAAGGCGCACGGCGGGTGGCTGAGGAGGAGGCAGAGGAGGACGACGAGTGCGAAGGGGGCACACGGGGCAAGGGGGGCGACCAAGGGGGCCCCGAGAACCCCGCAACAATGCGGCATATGGCGCGTGCTCGTCTCGATGAGCGCGTCCAGGCAACACGCGATGCAGTTCAGCTGCCGGCTGCATCATCAGTCGGTGTTCTCGCACGAAGCCGCGCACCGAGCTACCGGGTTGTCCCCTCGCCCGCCTGTCCCCCCTCGCCCGAACCCATTCCTGTCCCTCGTAGTCGTTCCACTTCGCTCGAAAATGCCCTCTGTGTCCCCTTTCTCCTCCTCCTTATCCTCCGCTCGCTCCTCCTGACGCTCTCCTTTTCGCTCGCTCGGAGAGACGGCGTCGTTCTACGTCCTTCCTCTCCGATGCGGGACACAAACTTCAGGCATCTCCCGATATGTCGGAGCCCCCGAGGCGAGAAATTCGAGGGATCCGGGCATTGCGTGCGCCCACCCTCCCCTCCCCTGCAACATCATCTCTCTGCTTCCACCATCACCACTCCCACTTTTTCCTCCTCGTTCTCCTCTTCTTCCTCCTTCTTTTCCTCCCCCGCTCCGCGCTTTGCCGGTGCACGAAGATATTAAGAGGTCTCTCTACCTACGCCTTCGTTACGTACGTTAGCCCGGCTGCCGCCGCCACCGCCGCCGTCGCGGCCCACCCATGCTTGATGGCGAGACGAAAAGCATTATCCCGCAGGGCAACCGCGAACGGAGCGCGCGCGCTGCGCTCCTGGACCGGCTTCTCCGAGTGCGTGCTAGGGATGGGCCACTTTATGCTCCGATACTAGGAAATATCGATCCTCCTTTGGATGCGACGTCAATTTATTCATTCGGATCTAATTCCCTTTATATGACCGGTCCTCGAGTGACTCACGCTTCTTTCGGAAATAAGCTACTGGACCTTCGTACACGTTTTAATCGTCGAGCTGTAATTTATGTAACTCTGGCAAATTGTTCTCCAGTTTGCGTTATAATTGGATCGCGTTGGCGTGTCGGCGGTTGTAATTAATTAATTTCCATTAAACTGTTCAACGAAACCGACGACGATATTTGTTCAATAGTGTTCATGTCGATGATAAATAGAAGCGTTAATAGATTTTTCTGTTATCTCATTGAGCGTGCCATGTGTCGAACACGTTCGGAATATTTTGACAAGTCACTCATTGATATAATTTGTAAGAACCAGGCAAACTGTAAGTAGATTTACAGACGAATAAAGTTATAATTAGATATTCAGTAATCAAGAGTCTGCAAGTTTCCCTCTATTATCAATCGAAGGTTATAATTGCTCTTCTTCGACAATTATTCCCTCTCCCCCCCCTCTCTCTCTCGATAATACCATGGTTAAAAGCGTACGACAGCAGGCGATGCGATAATTCTGGGTCGTCGAACTTATTTTCCTACCGTGCTCTCGGATTAATTATTCCCCGGTAACATCCACGGTGAGTAATTCAGCGACGTGGCGGAGCACGAAGTCTCGCGATGGAGACATCGGGGAATCGGGCTTAGGTTGAAGGAGGACAGAGCACGAAAGGAGGACGAGAGCGAGCGACTGAACGAGAGAGAGAGAGAGAAGAGAGAAAGGAGAAGGAAGGAGAGAAAGAGCCGAACGACGGTGTAATGGTGTTGGCCTCTGCATCGAGAGCGCGGTGGCTGGTCGCACCTGTCGCGATCACGGTGGTCTGATGCGACTGAGAAAGAGACGCCCCCACGGCCGAGCCCGCGCGGCGAACGAACGCGTTCCGGACTCGTTCGCTCGCTCGCTCGTTTCGCTCGTTCGTTTTTGCACAGCGTATCCCGAAACTTCGAGTCTGCCCGAGAAAGAGAGAGAAAGGAAGAGAGAGTCCTTCCGCCGCACGACTCGCCCATATTTAGAAGCGCGCTTGTAATCCCGCGGATTAATTTCGTAAAACCGATGTATTGCATCCTACCGAAACTCCCGGTCGGTCTTGAAATTGAATTTGATCGGCTCTCCGCGACGGCTTCTCGATTTTGCGGAGCGTTCTTACCGAGATGAAGTTTCACGTCTTAGCTGGCGCTCGACGCGAAAAATCGCGATTCCGCAACTCGAATCGCGCATTGCCGTGCGATGATTTCGCATTCTCATTGAGAGACATCGGCGTGCGCGTCTTCTTCGTGTCGCAAAGCAAAACGTGAGTCTCGCTTTCTACGAAACTCTGATATATATCTCGTTGGCCAAATTTTTACCCCGTCCACCGGGTAATTTCGTAGACGAACTGAGCCGCTAGGGCTCTACATTCGGTCATTATCGAACGAAGACAGCGAAATTCTCCGTTACAACGGGAAATCACAGATTTATTTTCACATCTATTTATTTTATCTGAACTGGTTTATGCAATAGAACTTCATTCCAATTCCCTCACCGCCAGGTTATACACTTCACTCTAAAGGCGATAAGTGCAATCTAATTCGATTAAAATGAGCGAAACCTTATTTCTCTTTCTTCTTATATTTTTCATTCTCATCATTATTACACGCACACACACAATTACTATAAGAGATAGAATTATTATTTTACGCGGGATTAAAGTGACGAAGCCTGATAAATCCATCTGCTTATCCGAGCCCGAGCCATTACGAGCTATCGTTAACGTCACTACCCGTCGTCAAGAGCCAGCCGGACAGAGGCGGGCCAATCAAGGATGTCGCGGGGTGCGGGCCGAAGGTGGCCCGCGAACAGCGGATTTCCCGAAATTAAATTGGACCGGCTAAATTGCACGCACGAGAATGTCTTCCTCTCGGGACGACGGACAGCGCGCGCGACGCCGAGTCGGCCTGCTGCTAAATCCGGACCGCCGCGTTTATGTCTCAATTAAGCCGGATGCCCGCGGTATTAACCTGGGATGGGGACGCGAGAGAGAGAGAGGAAGAGAGGGAACGCGCGCGGGATCGATCGATCGCACTGATTGAAACGGCTGTCTCCGATCTTAATGCCGGGTTACCATTGTTGGCGGCAAACACACACGTTGCGTTTGCGTAATGTAATATCGCTAATCTGCGCGGCTCGGCGATATATGGTATCTCGCTACGGTGCCGATGCGACATTACGATAGTGGGATAATACCAACGATCTGTGCCATGCATCGCCGAGAGAGCGTTGGACAAGAGAACGAGAGGAAACGAGAAATGCATTCTTATCTCCGCAGCGCTTGATAAAGTCATAAATTTCGGAGGAGCTATCGATTATCGATGAAAAGCGGCGAGCGTTCGCGATTTACGGGGAAATGAAACGCAAATCGGCGAACGCGAGCCCGCGCATTCTCGCAGGCGTATCCCTCACTTTCCCGTCGTCGTACGTGAACGAACATTTCGACGCGCAACCTGCCGCTCCTCCTCTCTTCGCTATTCGAGGTGCCCCTCGTGAGACCCCGGTTCTACCGGGCGTTCCGCTGTCAGCCGCGGCGTCGTCTTCATCGGCCGCGGGTCTTTCCCACGCTCTTCGATCGAATCGACCGGGAGAGCCTTCGACGACAAAAGGTGGCCCAATACATCGTGCGCGATTGCATAGCGGTGCAAGTGCGGCGCGGATACGCAGCGGCGAGCAACGAAAATCAGGAGGAAGGAGAGCGAAAGGGGCAGCCTTTCGGACAAGGAAGGGGGGGGGGGCGAACGAAGAGGCTGTCGCGTTGCGGCGAGTTGCAACGAGTTGCACAAAAGGAAGCGATCGCACGTCATACTTAACGAGGGCCTGCCGCGTCTCCCTTGCCCCCTCCGCCTGTCCTGCTCATCGCGTTCCTCTCTCTCTCTCTCTCTCTCTCCCCTTCCTACCTTCCCCGTCTGTTCGGCGTGCCTCCGCTTTATTCTTTCCCCCGCCCGAGCTCGTAGGCTCGAATCTCTGTTTATCTTTATCTCTTTTGGTTTGGTTTGTCGGCTCGCGGCTCGGCACCGTGATTACAGAGTCCCCGCCACTCACCTCGGGAACTCTGGTGGTCCTCTCTCCGCTCTTCTCGTACCACCTTCCTCGCCGCGCGCAGCCTCTGCCTTCCTGCCCGAACGCACCGGGACCACGCGGGACGACGATGGTGTGCGGCCCAGGAGCAAGTGGGACCGACCTACCGTCGCCTCCCGCGGCTCCCCGTCTCCTTCGTCCTCCACCGTCTCCTCCTTCACGCCACGTTCCTCCGGCACACCGCTCTTCCTCGTTACTTTATCCCCTCTCGCCCTCTTATGCCCTCCTCCTCTTTCATCTTCTCTCCTCGCCGTCCTGTCCCTCCTCTACCTCATCATCGAGTCTGTTCTCTCTCTCTCGCTCGTTCTCTCTTCTTCTTTTCTCTTGCCATACTCTTCCCGTTTCGTCTCGTTTTACCCATTCTGTCTCCCCCGTCCCCCTCCTTCCTCTTCCGTCCTTCCTATCCTTTCGCTGCCGTTTCTGCTCGCTCTGTCGCTCCTCTCCGCTCTCTTCCTATCTTTCTCTCTCTCTCTCTCTCTCTCGCTCTCGCTTTCACCTCCTCGCGCACTAACTACCTGTGTCTTATTAGCGATACAGTCAACGCGAAAAGGTAGTCGGGTTCGGGCCGGTGATGTGTTAATCAGGTGATTCCGAACGTGGACAACGCGCCGACGTTCGACACTGACGACACTCGCGCGGCGCCCGAGAAGCGCGAAAATCCGGAAGCGACTTGGATCGTCCGCATGCGGAAAATTAGCAGAGCAGTTATCCTATAAAATATGGCGTATCCTGTAACATATTCTATGGGGGTACTCAGTAATCCCGGTAAAGTGAGACGCGTCAACTCCCGCGGGAGCGTATTCTTCGACTTTGATAGAAGACAGTTTAAAGAATTCTGTTAGTGCGAGTGAAAAAAGTGAGAATCCACGCGATTTCCGGGATATTCCCGGATACGCGCGGTTTCGGTTCGCCCTGACGATGGTAGCAGATTGGTCGATCTTATTCTCGGGTCCGGGTTACCGTTATCGATGCGACCGTTCAAGCGAGACGCTTTCGAGACGCGAATGGAAAGCGGATGATAGCAGAATAAGAGCAAAGCGAGCGATTCACGACGGCGGGCTACGGAAGAATTGAGCGTGAAGTTAATCAGCGTCGGTTTGCGGTCGAGCCGGCGAAATAGCACGAAAACACCTTCGCGAGCGAGAATTTACATCTTCGTCGTGACGTATAAAAGCGAGCGAGGCTCGTTAGTAATTGCGCGGCTTCGGGATATCGCGTATTCCTCGCGATCGAGATGTATTGCCTATTTCACGAGAAGAAAATGACGAAAAGAAAAAGAAAAGGCAAGTTCTCTCAACGCCGTCACCTGTGATTGATATCAATTCGAGCGTTGAAATTGAACGATACGTACGAATGCCCAACAACGAATACTCGAGAATTGCTTATAGAAATATACAAACAGCTTCTCGCAAGTGTCTCTCTCGCCTCGCGCCTCGTTTTTCGCCCGGATGGCGTATTTCGTGTTCACGGAGCGCGGCGCGACGAGCGCATCCGTTGGGCTCTCGTTATTCATTGGCAAGCGAGTCGCTCGCTGGTTTGCAACCGCTGCTTGCGTTGCCACCGTGGAAAGAAAGAGAGAGAGAGAGAAAGGGATGCGAACCTAGGAGATAACATAGGAGATAACGCGGGATAAACTTCCAAAGAGCCAGTGGGAAACGCAGGGATGCGCTAACAGGCGTGAGGAGAGGGCGAGTTCGAACCGCAGCAAGCAGACGCGAAAAGGGAATATCGCGGAATATAAAAGCTCGAAAGCGTGGAAGGCCGTCGGATAATATTTCGCCGAGCGTAACGCGCTCGCTGGCAATGGGGGTGGGTTGGTAGGGGGTTGAAACTAAGCAGGATCGCTGCCGTAACGAGCGCGCGGCGCAGCGCAGTCGGCCCTTTCACGTGGTCGACGGGGGCAGATAGAGAGAGAGAGAGAGAGGGATGCAGTATCCTGCTCTTTTCCATTCCCTCTCCTTCATTCCTGGATCCTATTAGGAGTGCACGCGGCGATGCACTCGCACTCTCTAACGACCCGTGAGAGAAAACTGCGGCGGTGGCGCGCAATGGCTGCGGCGGAGGTGGCGGCTGCTCTAATCTAAAGTGAATTTCGGCGCGGCTTGGCGCGACGCGGGCGATTTATTTTCGCGATTTTTGCGCCCCCTGCTCTTTCCGCCCCCTTCCTCCCCCTCTGCGAGGCAGCGGCTACGTGTATTATGCGATTAACACGTTGACTGCCGCGTCAATCCGTTCGTCGGCTTCACTCGGGCCCCATTTGCCTAATTGACAGTGATTTCACTAAGTACGTTTAGAAAAATATCGAAGAGAAACGACAAAATATCATTATCGGATAACACGGCGGTGTTGGGACACGTGGATTCAGTCGACGTGTTAACACACACACACACAATCAGATGATTAAAGGTTCCAACACTTTCCCTCGGCGAGTTTCGCAACGCATTCCGCATCCCGTAATAGGAAAATGTATCTCCTGAGAATTACTGCAAAACAAATTGTCCTATCGGACACAAGAGTATGTTGCGATTTTTAATCATCTGACTCTGTATGTGTGTATGTGTGTATAGCCGCGAGCCGTCGTCAGCCGAATGTTGTATTCTGTTTTCCTCCCTAATTATTTGTTTGGCAGGTTAATTTAAATAAACACGCCGAGATAACGAATTTCTCCCCGTTCTCTTAAATCGGTATCGCGTGATTCTGAGGCGGGCAAGTCGCGCGAGACGTGAGTAGTCTCGGTCGATTCGCCATCGATGGCAAGCGAACTTTAAAAGTTCGTCTTCGAAGGGGGCCGTCTCGATCGCAACGCTCACGTTCGAAGCACGGGGGGTTACGGGGAAACCAGAGGGCGATAAGCTCGTAAGAAGCGAGTATACGACTGCCGTTGACCGTTTAAGACCCGCGCACGGTTCTACCGTGACTCCCGCGGTCGCTTCCGTCCGATAAAGCCGCGCAGGTGCGACGATTCGTTGCTCGACACGTGAGTAGCCGGGCTTTATCGGCGGCACACGCGATTCGAATGAACCTGTGTGTGTGTGTGTGTGTACGTTCGCGACTAGCATGGACGATGCAGCTATGTAACCGAAAGCAACATATACGCCATCCTTTGAGCTACCATGGGCTTTGATAATTATATACGATACATCGAAGGAAGAAACGAAGACTCGTCATCTTATCATACCGCACGAGAAGAGAGAAAGAGAGAAGCAATGTTTAGCGCTCTGCCCGAGACGAAATGTTGGCCTTAAATCTTGAATTCCTGACACGAACATGATAGGAGCTAAGATGACAAAATAGATTCAATATATTTCAATTTTAATAATGTAATATAATCTCTATTCTTACCCTAATAATGTCACACATGTGCAAAAGCGATTATTTTCCGTTCTACGTCCACACAAACATATTACGTCTGTCTTACACTGTTGCATGAAAGGTACAGGGTGGTGTGCGAAGGGCCGTTTTCCAGATGAACGACGGTTGCGAACGTGTTAGTGAAACGTTTCAATAATTCTGTCCTACGTCGAGGAGAGATGATGCGAACGAAGGGGAAACTCTCGCTGCCCCGGGCGGCTCCCCGTAATTTTTACGATCCGCTTTTCGGTCCTTTCTACACTTTCACAGCTTACCAGCGTCGGGATTTTTCCAGGAAACGAGAAGGGGAAGAGGCGGGGGTGCGTGATCACCGGGGCAAATCGTACGTGTTTCTGAAGGAAAACAGCGCGGCGCCGTTCACGCGAGGAGCAACCTCGATTATCCCCCGAGTGCACCTCGAGGCCGGAGCAAATCGTGCTCACCCATCGACCCCTTTCCAGCGGCGTCGTACGTTACATTAACGCCGCGGAATAATTTAGCGGCGAGCTACAGGTCCTGGCGCGGCCATAAAGCTGTCGTGTAGTTGTTAGCGCGCTCTCCCCTCCCGGCCCGCGAAACTCCTTACGTGCTGTAAAATAGTAATGCAAGATCGCAGCGGTGGTGCTGCGTCCGGCCGAAAAGAATGGGACACGGTGAGCCAGCCCGGAGCTAACGACGAGGCGGCGAGCGCGCGCTTATCGAGTAATTTACACGTGGCTAACTGGGGGCGTCGGCTGGCACGGCCTTTTTGCGGTCGGAATTAAAAAGGCGCGTCGGCAATGACAATTCCGATAACAAATTCGCGGCGCACGTTATACGAGTTATAGAGCGCGACTCTTCCTCGTCGTCGCCGTCGCCGATGTCGCCGCTAGTCGGCGAAAAAGAGGAGAAAACGGAGGTACAAGGGAGGCCGCGCATAAATTCACGGCCGGCGCGGAATACTTTTTATCCCCCCACTGCGATACGCCCGCGCATATACACACACATGAACGAGGGGGTGTCGAAACGAGCCGAATCGAACGCTCATGGAACGAGGGGGGGGAGGGAGGGAGAGGGCCGGTGGAAGCTCGGCCGACGAAAGGTACGGAACGTGTAAATTCCTGTGTGGTCGCTCTCTCTTTCTCTCTTTTTTCCTCGCTACCTCCCCCCGCTACACCCTTCATCCACCCCGGTCCCCGATTTAAATATCAAAGGCGGCTTAAATCTGACCTATACCACGCTGAATCATGTTACCTCTATAGGCTTATAAGGGATTTACCGGCGCGCTATTCCGAGGGAGGGTCCTCGTATAGCACTGTGTTGACCGAGGCGCTAACATCGTACAGGACAAAGGCTTGCGCTAAGGGAGAGGGTGAGAATACGAGGAACAGAAGGATGAGAAGGCGGCGGCGGCGGATGAGAGAGAAAGAGAGGAGAGGGTGGAGGAAGGGCGCGTTCGTCCTTGGGTCATCCTGTGAGAAAGTTCCTGATCTCGCGCGCGCGCACGTCCGCCACGAAACGAGAGTCCATGTCTGACGTATTCGACGATTAACCCTTCGCGCCGTAGAGGCGTCACTCAACGTTTCTTGTAAAATTCGGAAAAAAAAAAACACGCATTCGAAACTCCTCGGCGACGTCTTTGGGGTTTCAATCTCACAGTGGTCGCACGGATGACAGGTGTCATCCGTGCACATTAAAATGCGCTTTCCGGATAATATTGTCAAGCATCTGCCTTGCGCTTCCGTGTATTTGTCAGACTGTCCGTATTAAAGTAACTCACAACTTTTTACTGTGTAAAATATGTTCATTTACTGTTGGAACAAACTATTGTTTGCCTACATTTGCTAATTTGTCTTGCTAAATAGGATCTCCAAACTAAATGAATCACCGATGGTTTGAAAATTAACTTGAACGACGATGTTTCTCCAGTTAAGGAATTTTGAATTAACGTCGTTATCGGTGACCCCCAATGGAGCGCAAATTCAGCGCGTTAAATCGGTCACTTCGAGTGCACTATCGGCGGATATTCGATGATGTTGTACTTCGAAGTCGAAATGGCGTATCGAGACAGTATTCAGTTTGCAATGCGTTGCGAACTGTTTAACCGGTCGCCATCGAGGTCCGTTTGTCGCGCGAAGATCGAAAGTTCGAATCGAACCATCGAAGGAACGAAGGAACGAAGGGCGTAGCACCTCGCCGTTCTGCAAACTGAATTCGCGAAGATCCTCGGCGAACTGTGTCGCGCACCGCAGTTCGGAAATCATTAACGTCGGCCGGTGGAACGAATGGCGTCCGTCTCTCGGTTTGCTCTCTGGTATTCGCGGTTTCCTGTAATGGGCGCTAGTTCTGTATAATCAGGCTCTTCGCTCCTCTCTCAGGTGCGTGCGTGCGTAATCACTCTTCCGCTTCCGTCTGCGGCCAGCGCCGAGCAGGTCGAGAAATCACGGCGGCCCGCGAGCGCGCAAACAGATCTGTTTGGCAGAGGCTGTTGACGGATCTTAGACACGATTGCCGGCGTGACGCGTCCTGCTGTTGGCACAGGAGTTTATACCGCCATCGCATTGACAGTCAATTAGGCGGCCAATTAAATCCTCGAGTCCTATCTTAGGCGCGGATCGTCGTCGCCGCCGCCGACCGTTGTTCCATATTCCTGAGGGAGGAGGAGGAGAAGGGGGACATATAGATAGAGACTCTACAGCCGGTTTATACGGTCGTGTTCAAATTTAATCAACCACCGCGGAAACTTTCCTCCGGATCGTGACGCACACTTGGATATCATTTCGGTTCATCGTTCGTTGGTTCGTTCGCTCGTTCGTTTGTTTGTTCGTTCGCTCAGCAGAACGCAGAAGAAGAGCCCCGAAGGATCTTCCATTTCCATTCGCCGAGTCGGACGTATTTTCTACCGGTACTGTACCTTATTTGCCGATAATCACGGATCTGGATAGGTCCCGGGGAGACAGGGTGATGGCTATTTTAGTGGGTGGAAAATTATACGGCGGCTTCCACAGGCTCTAAAATGGGCAGCTCTTCGGTTACGAACTATAATAATCATTTCGTCGGATGGGTTAGGGAGCGGGTTAAAGGGGCAAGCAGGGGCAAGGGGGAACGCCGGGACGGGGACGACGAGGACGACGACGAGGGAAACGGTTGGGACGGATACACGGGCCGTATATACGAGCCGGCTTCAAACCGTTCCGATGTGGTAGTCAACATATTTACCGGCTCGTTAACGTCCCGTAGAGAGACGACGACGTTCGACCGTCCCTCCCTCCCTTCCTCCTTCTCTCGCCTGCCTGCCTGCTTGCCTGCCTGCCTGCCTGCCTGCTTGCCTGCTCCACCCTTCCAGAGTCTTCACGACTTCTCATTCTTCCGCTCCGCCGTTCATAATTCGCGCCCCCTGACTCAACGTGACTGGAAATAAGGTCAAGTCTCTTCGTGCTTGCGCGCACCGCGCTCACTGAACAGATCTCATTCCGTTCTTTTAACTTCTCACGCTTCACCTCGCCGAATTATTCGCGAGCATCAGCTGCGCGACAGTATCGTCGGTATCTCGCGGATTAGTTCGTAAATCTAATTAATTGATTAATTAATTGTAGACGCAGCAACATACACGGGATATGGATCGGGTCGTTCGTTAAGGACGGCGAGCTGATTGCGATGAATTGAGATTTCTATCGGAATGCGCGTGTTTAGTTGGCGTCTTTGTCATATTGATGCGTAACACTTAGCTCGTTACACCAGGTGAGGTAATTAACTATTACCATCTTGAATATGAAAAATGGAAAATGAAGACAGGAGATACACAGCACTACGTTGTATGTTAATAGTCAAACGACGGCCATTCTAGGATCGGGTAATTTATAGACGGACATTAAAGATCTGGCGCAGTGCATATCCGAAGTCATTTTTTCTCGATTTCAATTTTCGCACGACGGTAAGGACAATTCATCGTTTAATCCTCGTCGATTCGCCGTCGCCGACAATGTCACGGCAGTAACTCGTCGGGTCGGCTGTTTGAATAAGAGCAACGCTGGAAATCGGGAAAAGAGGACGAGGAAGAGGAGGCTGCCGAGCGCGCGAGCGAACTCGAGAGCGCGTCGATAAAGAAGTCGAAAATTTACGACCCCGCTTGTCGCCGTCCGAGATTGCCCGTCGTAATGTCACCACCATTCTCGACGCCCGCGCCCGACGAATTCGTCCCACGGGACGCGGCACCATGCGAATATCTACGACCTTTTTATCACCGTGCCATCGCGAAATCGAAACAAACTCCGCGACGCGAGGAGCCACCGGCGCGGCATCGCCGTCGCTCCTGAATCTTCCGCGAACGGTAGCGAAGGACTGACGCTTTCGGCTTTATCTCTTCGCTTGATTATCTCACCCGGCCCCTTTGTCCCCCCTTGCATCCCTGGCCTCCTTTTAATTAACTTTGCGTAACCGAGACCGCTGCCATTTTCATACATGGCAAAAATGTTTGTTGAATCAATAGGATTTCCAACAATATATACAATCGAGGTGAATCTTCTTGATTCAACAACGATATCAATGAAACTGATACTTTAATTATTGAAACAGTACATAATATAATAATTTTAACGATATTCGCCACTGAATCAAGAAAATTTACTTCAATTACGCTACTGTGAATGAAATGTTATTGATTTAACAACAATTTTTTCCATACAGTTTCCCGCCGGGCGACTTTCTTTTTCTTGAACGTGGAAAATCTCTCTGTTACTCGTTGCGTTCATCATGCTTGATGGGATGTCAAGAGGAAAGTTTTTGTAAATTACTGACGATTAATTCTGGAGCTTCGTCCGGATGATCATTTGATTGTCGCTAATAATGTGCACAGAGCATCTCTCATCGATATCTATACAATCTATCATTTCGATAACGGAAGCTCCCGTAGTTTCTCAATAAAGTTCCAGATGAGATTTATCACACGGTCGTACGAAGTTAACGAGCAAGTCATTAATTGTTAACATTTCGTGTCACGCTTCCTACTACTTCTTCTTCCACCGAGGGCACCTTCTCTACCACCCACATCACGTTCGTTTCTTCTCTCGCTCGCCACCGATCGCGTGGAGAACGAAAGAGGGTACTACGGGTCGAGACCGTAGAGGGAGGTCGGGGAGCCTAAAAAGGGTAGGAGGACGGGAGGAGAACGGGAACAGGACGAGAAGAGCAGGAGCGCACGGGCGGAGCGGGGGGGAGGTGGAAGAACGACCGAAAGCGGGCAGTGTGTAATTTTGCGCCGGCTTAGGAAAACACGGCGGCCACCCGCGCGTTTCGCGAGCGACAGGGATTTAAAAATAGAAGGCCGGAGGGGTGGCGGAGGGACGCATGCCGATCGCGCCGGCCACCTTGTTCTCCATTCGGCCGTCCCTTTGTCCCCGGACGGCGAGAGGAGCGAGCGGGCCACTTTGCATCTCGCGCGACCACCGGCCTCTCAATCTCTCTCTTTCCCTCCTCAGATCGCATGGAAGTGCGAATCGAAGATACTCACCGGCATGAACGCGCGCACGGTATTTTCCTGTGTACGATTGAATGTGTTCCACGAACGTGTTGTCCCGGAGCCTAGTTCGTCCGCGATCGAGAACTCACCGGAAACTTCACCATTTCTCGGAGAGATGCCGGTCCCGCAATCTACTCTTTCGCAAGCGCGACATTAGTCCGGATCTGCACGCGGAGAAAAATAATTTTGCCGTTATAGCGAGACCATCGTTGCTACTGCATATTCGTTACGACGCATAGTGGTCCGATTTGCAGATCTAGCGGGGCAAAATTATTTATGAGAAAAAAAGTCGGCAGAGAAATTGACAAAATGTTCCTATTTTTCGTTAAGTTTAATAATTAATTAATATAAAATTGAGGTTAAAAATGTGAAATACATACCTATCTGCAGATAGATGTGTATTTCACATTTTTAACTTTAATTTTATTTTTGAGTAATTGTTAAATTTAATGAAAAAATAGAGACATTTTGCCAATTTCTCTTTATATATTTTCATATAATACTATGGGTTTGCGAGAACAGTAAAATTTTTGTACGCATTTGTATGTGGGAATGGCTTTATTTAATAAAATAAATGTAATCATGTAAATCTAATTAATAGTTTAATGTGTAATTAATGTAACGTATTTTTACGAACTTAATAAGTATTTTTTTTTCGTTATAAGGAACACAATTCCAGTTAGTAGGAGAGAGCTGTTTGTTCGGCTGAAGAGTTGTAATTTTTAATTTAATTACTTAATTAATTAAAGCTCCTAACATAATAATCTTTTGAGACACATAGTGGATCTGACATTTTCGACTCAGACTAACTACATATAAATATTGATTTTTTAATATTTTCTTTTGTTATGCATGGTTTATTTGATATAAATAATGTTGCATAAATTATAAACGCGACTTTTTTCTCGTAAAAAATTTTGCTAGATCTGCAAATTGAAACACTGCGCAACGACGATAAAATTCGCGCGGTCCGGCGACTCCTCTAGTTTTTACTGAAATGCTTGGAAAATCGTCCACTTCGGACGAATTAAGATCGTATGATTTCACGAAGGACACGTCACACGTCGTATTTGTCAGAGCGACGGATCCTCTCGGGTGAGCCGCGAATCGCGATCTTTCTTTCGTACTGAGGCAGCGATAGTAGCGGTAAGAATAGCATCCGTATACGATACAACATAGCGGTCCGTAAACGAGAACATCTCCCGAGCTCCCTAACTTGTTCCCCATAACCGTTCCCCTCCATTTTCAACGACGAGAAAAGACGCTCCGAGATCTTCCGCCGGGATCCCTCCCGCGCCCTTGTTCTTATCCTTCTTATCCGCCGTGCCGGTCGCCGTATGAAAAACTTCCTATCGCACGTTGAAATCTTCCTGGTGGTGGAGCGCGCGGTCGTACGCCCTCTCTCTATTCCTCGCGAAATAAATCCTGCCTTATAAATTTTTTCCCCCTACCGTTCTCTCCGCCTTATCGCGAGGAAATCCTTATCTTACGACGTCGCCACTTCGCGTCGTCGAGTCCGTTTCACTTTGTCGCACGCGGCTCGTACTTAATTGGAACATAATACGCAATTTGTACGCGCGCGTACGTCTGTTCACGCGGCGCCGTTGTCCTTTTTACACTTGGATTTTTGTGTCTCGAATCGCAGAAGATTTAACTGACTGCGTTTACATTTAGATTTAGATTTATTCCTTCCAGTATTTATATCAGGTCTACCGGAAAGTTCTGTCCGTTCCGGTCACAGAGCAAAATCCTTTTTTGACAACATTGGAGATCGCGGAAAGGCTTGTTTCAGCTCAACAAACCATTTCGGACCAGATTCGGAAACTAGGATTGGTGTGGAAATATTCGAGATGGATGCCATATGAGTTAAGTGAGAAGAATTTGAATGATCATCATTTGCACATCTCTGCTTGCACGGAACAAAATCGAACCCTTCTTGGACCGGATGATAACTGGGGATGAAAAGTGGATTACCTACGAAAACATCGCAAGAAAAAGGGCATATTGTGAACCCGGAAAATCTGCCCCCTCCACCTCTAAACCGAAGTTGAGCCTGAGTAAGAAAATGTTGTGTATATGGTGGGACATTCGAGGACCAATACATTTTGAGCTGTTGAAACCGGACGAAAAGCTAAATTCGGAGAGATACTGTCAGCAATTGGATAATTTAAAAACAGCACTCCAAGAAAAGAGGCCGGCGATGTGCAATAGGAAGGACATAATACTGCTTCATGATAATGCCAGGCCACATACTACTTTGGGGATTCGTCGGAAACTCGCAGAGTTAGGCTGGGAAATTCTGTCGCATCCACCATACTCCCCGGACCTAGCACCCTCTGATTATCACGTGTTTCTGTCCTTACAAAACTTTTTGCAGGGCAAAAAATTCAAAAACGAAGAAGATATCAGACAAACACTGGTTCAATTTTTCGCCCCTAGGGATAAGGCAATTTTTAAAAATGGGATGTACAAATTGCCATCACGCCGGCAAGAAGTCATAAATAATGATGGCAGTTATATTATTCAATAAAGTTTATTCAAGATATGAAAAATGTATTATTTTATTTTATTCTAAAAACAGACAGAACTTTCCGGTAGACCTAATATATGCACATTCTTTTCTATTTATTTTTAATTACTTGTTAAAAATGTTAAACAGAAACTTCCCCGTTTCCGTATTATCGATTACTGTTTTATTCATGCCGCCCGCGCCAGATGTAACCCGTCGATTATTCGCGCACACCGGGCTCTCAATCGGAAGAATGGGAATCACCGAAATAAAATGTGATGCGAAAAGTATGTCAATGAAAATATTATTTAAAGCCCATCGCTAATCGGCCGCAAATTATCTCAATTATTCATTGATAAACACACATCGCGTCAAGGTAAATCTCGATACCGCTCGAACACGTTCGCACGAGATCTCGGTTTCGCGGACAGATTTAGTTCATACCGCGGCTTCACTCTTTCTCTCTCTCTTTCTTCCTCTTTCTCTCCCGCTCGTCCCGCTTTCGCATTCTCCCTCGGCCAAGGAGGCGCAGGTAACCAGATACGGCGACGGCGGTACGCCGTTGGTGCCCAAAAGGGATCCCTGGGGAGCTGATTCCCTCGTAGGAGCGCGGTGGGTCCGTCCACAGCCCAAAAAGGACCCTCTCTCTGGCGCGCTCGTCGCGATAGAGACCTCGTCGTCGCCGACGAAGACGACGATGTGTCCTGGCTTGCCGTCGTCAGCTACTCGGTCGATATCCCTCCACGAGTGCTGCTCCCTTAAGAACAAAGCGGGCGGGCGCTATCGATTGACCGCGGCCTGTCCTTCTGTAAGCATGTAACCCGGAATTGCTGCCAGGATCGCCTCCCCAACTTCCACCTACAACCCGTCTTGGATGCCGTCAAACTCGCCCTTCGCCAATTTCCACGTCGATTAGACTCCGCGTCGCGCCGCGGCGGACTTCGCCCGAAATTGATTCCTAATTTTGCACTTCGGATTGCACCATAGCATTGAATCGAGAAGTTTTGCAACATTCAATATGTATGTATGTGTGTATATTCTTATATATATATAAATATATGATTTGTCAGAAGATATAATCAGTCAGAACAACAGTGTAGTGAAGACAATGAACTACAGATTATCAGGATTCTTACACTAAAAACTGGATTTGGCAATAAGTATTAAAATTTGATGAATATTTGCCGACTAAATATTTATTTATTGCGACCAAACAATTTAGTTCCGTATATTAAATATACAATATACAAAATTACACACAGTACTGTACATACAATATACGGAATTAAATTATCTGATTGTAATAATCCAATATTTGGTCGGCAAATATTCACGAAATTCTAGTATTTATTACTAAATCTTCCTTTCAATATAGGCAGCCACATTAGTAAAGTACCATTCTTGATTGTTTAGCTTTACGTAATTCGAAATATGCACAGCCGAATAAAGTATTAAAAACGAACAAAATACTCAAATGTATTTGACATGTGTTCATATATTCATGATAATACGCTCATGTTTAAGAAGAATGAGAAAGTATATATAATTAAATGCTAAAATATATCTTGAAAACGTTTCGAAATACAAAAACAAAATTGCGTTGCAACAAATGCCGACTATTGTGTATTGGCATATTAGCCACTACGTAACGACAGGATACTAAATAAATGATTTCATAAGTAATCATTAGAATTCGTCATCTAATGGTGGAAATATTAAGAGGGGTCTCGATAGTTACAAAGGCCGTAGTACTTCTCCTCTATTAATGTATATCAATCGCAGAGACAAAAGAGGATGAACTGGGCTGTTTCTAGAACAAAGTCCGAACTTCCAGTAACGTCGCAGTAACGGGAGAAAATTTTCCGGGCGAAATCGCGTGAGAATACCGAAACGCCGGGAAAGATCACGAAGCTCCGACGGTCTCTCCCCGTTTGCTTCGTTCGATGTAAAAATGCTCGTAAAAGCAAGCGGTGACAATAACATCTCGAGCGAGAGAAAAGACGGGAGCGGGAAAAGCCGACGAGACCGTTATAACCGGCGTAATAACACTTTATCAACGTTGTGTTGTTGAAATCTGAATCGCAGGCCGCCGACGAGTGGCACAAACTGCGAAATAGACTTTACATGCAATTTCGCCCTCGCCGGCTTACGCGATTTACATCGGAAGTGGCAGGAACGCATTACGCGCGTTTTCGCCGGGATATTACGAACGGCGATATCGATCGATTATATCGGGTGCACTCTCGGGGGCCACTGCGCTTCCCCGTGTAACGCGGGGAATCAAACTTCCTCCATTATAACTAACCGTCTAAGTGTAATGGAGGAGGTGTTACACCGCGGCGACACCGCGGCGTCTCGCGATACAAAATCGATAGCGCAACACGGGATAGTAAGAATAGCGACGACGACGCCGACGAGGATGTCGAGGACGTCTGACTACAGACGAGCGAGTTCTACTTACGACTCCACTGCACTAATGCGGCCTCCCGATCGAATCCACGGCACCGCCGTACCCACGAATCCACGAGTGGCATCTGCTTGCGCAAGCTTAGACGAGTCGGTAGAATGTATAATGTACGCGATCGGCACTCCGATCTCTGCGGTTGTGAAATTATCAACAAATTAAACACAACATTCTTGCCGATTCGGTCAACCAGAGTAGATGAACTGGTGTACACGCGCATATGTGTGTGTAAAATCAAGCGGAAATCTAGAAACGACGCGTCCTGCTCGGCGGTAAAAAGAAGAAAAGGGAGGGAGAGGAAAGAAAAAAAAAAAAGAGTTGGCGGAACGCGATACGCGATCAGTGTTTCAGATCTGGAAACATCGTCCGCAACGGGAGAAGTTCCAGTCGAAATGCAACGTGTAATCTGCGCTTTAGATCTGGAGAAGCGGCGCGCGGCCGACAGGAATGAGCTCGTGGAAAACCTCCTGTGCTCGTCCGCGAGGTCTAGGAGCACGACAACGCGAATGAATAGGGATTAGAATTAAGGCGCACGATCGGAAATTACGATCGGGGGAGCGAAGAGCTCGTCGCGTGAAATCGCAGGAAACGATAGCGGAAGAGAAAGAAGGAGAGAAAGAGGGAAATATTGCAAGAAAAATAGTAAACGGGAAATCGGATGTTATCGTAGTGGGAACGTAGAGAAATTAATAGCGGCGGTTCTTCTGGTCAACACAGTAAACGCCGATAATATATGATTATATGTATATGGTTGCCGCGTAACATAATATCTTCGTTACATCACTATTTCATTATGATTCAAATGATCATTTCGGCACCTACTCTCTAGTTATTCGCCGCACACACATTGAACGATTCTTCTCGTTACTTCGAAATTCCAAGGCAAATGCGTCTCTCCGTACACAGAACGCGTGGACACGCGACACCATTGTGAACACATGTGAATCGAAAGCGTCGTCCTCTCGAACTCGGCGTCCAATGCGGGGCCGATGCGGTTACAATTCATAATTCGCGATTTTCTCGATAATTTCTTCCGGCAGGAGATGTGCGCGCAAGGCGCACTATGAATATTTCATTATGTACGGTACGCCGGCAGGTTCACCGGTAGATTCTAATTTGTATCGCGCTTAATTCCATTACAAGACTCCTTTGCCACCCCCAGCCTACTCCCCTTCTCACCCCTCTCTCTTTCTCTTTCCCCTGTACTCTCTCCGCCCTTCTCGTTAGCCCCTTTCCTCGGCAAGGCTTAGACCCGATGTTGCTTAACTTTCCCCCCGGTATATTTGCATGCATCTGCATAAGTACGATTGAATATGCCTCTTTAACCCTCTCTCTTATTCCCTCTCGCTTTCTCTCTTACTGCTCGCGTTAAGCGGATATTTTCCGAAATTTTAATATCCAATATCGCGTCTTTCAGTTACATTACAACACCATCAAGTTTCCCGAAAGTATTTCTTAACACGTCTGCTCCAGAACTTAATAAGTCTATTAAAACGAATTTTCTAATTTAAAAGTATAAAATTGCGAGAAAATATTCAAACATAAGGATAACTGTGACAGTTATAAATAACTGTAATTACATATTTTACATATGTCACACATAAACACACGTACTGATATTTAAATATTTACATCTTAAACCTGGATATTTTATTACTTTCTTGCTTATTTTTATCGCTTAATCTCTTTGTTTTAAGATGTAAACGCAGAGCAAGTTTTTTTCGCGCGTTTCGACTCAGATAAAAATTCAAACAGCGATGCGGACGTGTAATGTGCAACGCGAAACGCGACATCCTGAGTTGCGACGGAGTTTCCCACTCCGTTCACCCTCTTGAAACGGCACCACACGTTATCGGAATTTCTTGAAGTCTCTGGTTGGAAACTATATATACCTACATTAGGATGGCCTCAAGCTCGGAATGTCAGGCGTGCTTGAAATACCTAAAATATTAAAGCGTAATACTCCCGCGCCGCTGAAAGTTTCGACGTTACCAACGTACAACAGGGGGGAACGGGGCCATTTGCGTATGTGCGAAGTCTGATTGAATATTATCTTAACTCGCTTCACCCCCGTGTGCGCGTTTTAATACGTGACTATCTCGAATAAGTCGCGATTCGCACGAGTGATGTATTGTCAATTATTCTCCACATTAACGATTTATTATTAATTACATTTTAAGACATTATTACTTAGTTTGGAAAAGATACTTCGCTGACAGTCTCCTCGAAACTTTCTCGTCTAAAACGTTTCGAGACACCTGGATTTTCATGACGATTAAACATTGGAAATTAAAGAACGTGAACGTGAGAAATAGGGAAAAAGAGGAAGGAAGGGATACCTCGGTGGATCACGTCGATTATCATCTCCGGCGCGATGAAGGTGTCGTCGAGGATAATCACGAGCGAGGGAGGAGGCTGTCTCTCACAGGACAGTTAATCGGGGGAAGCCGCGAGGGAATCACCGAGCTATCGCGGCGACGGGCTCGTTTCAAGTTCGCCGGTGTCACGACGAAGCCGAACCTACGGTCGTTGATTTAGCCTTAGCGACCCGAGTCGCTTAAAGAGTTATTCGCGGCCGTCCGCGGCGAATGGCTTACCTCGAACGTGACTGCTAAATGAGCGAGCGAGCAAATGTGGATCGCGGTATGATCGGGGCGAACCGCGCGCGAATCCGAGGGAAAGAAAGAAAATAACACTTTTATCGTCGCGGCCGAGAGGTGCCTTTAATCCGCCAAACGATCCCTTATAATTTGTGCCGCCGGTTAAGGCTGTATTTCGGTTAAAGCACCGTTGACCATAAAAGTTATACGAGAAAAGATAAAGATGTTATCATAACGTGACCTCCGCGTGAACGCGAGCAAGAGGAGGATGACGGCGACGGAGACGATGAAGACGATGAGGACGAGGAGAGACGAGGAGGTGGAGGACGAAGATGACGGGAGGGCCGACGGCGGCGGCGCGGGATTACGCTTTTACGAATTTGCCTCTTATGCACTACAAACTGGTTTACGGCTCTCTTCCTACGACGTTGGGAACGACGGACGTATGCTCGCGCGGGGAGGGGGGCAACGACGAATTAACTCGAGCACCAGAACGATCGTCGCCGCTCGATCTCGGCTTTATTTTTCCGCGAGCGCAGGATTTCCGCTTGGTAATATTCCGCTCCGGTGGGCGCGGGACTAAGGGGTGGCTCTGTGCGGAAAGTGACGGAGACCTCTCTTTCAACAGCTTCCCGTTATTCACGGATCATCAAAGGCCGGCTCTCCGCCAGGTCTCTGCGTTAACACCTTGTATACGATTATGACCACTGTGTTCGATATTCCGATAGTACCGTGTTTAATTAAGTTACGTATAAAGCGTATTTAATTGCGCATTTAGTTTAATCAAACGAAAAAATCGGCTGACGGAGAACTAATTATTTTCTATCTTTAAGCACCTTTTAACGAGATTCTTTTATGTATGAAAGAGATTTTCTCGTGAAATGAATCAATTAATTAAACGAGGTAAAATATATAGATGTCTCCGCGTCTCGGACATTGATTTACCATATCTTTAATATTTAAATCATCGGTTAAACTCACGTCACAATGAACGGATATCAACGTGACGGTCAATATGTTAACCTTGACAGTAACATGTTAGTGGCTTACGAGACTTTTTCTCTTACCCCCTCTTTCCCCTCTTCAACGTTTTGCACAAAAATACATCTTTCTGTTTCTCTTACAATTCTGTCTCTCTGTTATTCAGAAAAAAGTTAGGTCCATGTGATTATTGCTGTTATCATCCTAATCCAATGAGATAACTGCTCAGCAAACACCAACTAACGGTAACACATCAATGTTACAATTTCTCACTCAACAATGTAGATGCAACACAACACGCATGTTACGCAACAGTTGCACTATTGAATGAGAAATTATAATGTTGGCTATGTTACGGTTAATTTGCTGGATGGTTTCCGAACGGCAGCCAGTCTACAAGAGCAGCGAATAAAATTGAGTAATAAATTCAGTAAGTAAATCAAAAAACACCATGATGATTGCAATGTTTTCGTGATGTGGATCCGAGAGACCTGTGATGTTTCTTCAGATCGCGTCAAGATCGCGGGTGTTATTCCTCGGGTTGAAGTGTCACGCGTCTGATACAAAAGTCAGAGTCTACCACAAAGGGGAGAGCAAAAACTAAGAGAAAAAGTGAAACAAAGTTTCATCCGGAGTCTTCTGACGGAAGCCTACGGTTACGCGCCTTCCTTATCGTTGTCGTCGTCATCGTCGTCGCACAAGCGCCATCGAGACGTCGACTCGAGTAACGGAGAACTTAATAAAGCATCGGGCCCTCGAGGGCCCGCGCGGCGTAGGCAAATAATAACACTTTTACGAGGACGCCCATTCGGCTCTCTTGACACCGGAGCGCGCCGGCGACGTGGGTGTGCCTGGAGGGGAGGGGATGCCTGCTCAACTAACTCGCCTTCTCCGGGACATTGTTGTGCATTCTTCGGACATTGGCCGCGACGCGATGCCCTAGGGATCGCGTCTGGAATAATTCCAGGACGGAAGCTCACGTTGCAGGTATGCCGAGCGACAAAGGCGCACATTGCCTCGCGTTTCCTTATTAGCGGGAGCCGCCCAAAAGGATAAAGTCTTGATTAGAAATTGTCGTCAAGTATACCTGATATCGTCCTAACTAGGTAAGACATTCCTTACCATAATGAACTTCATCTTGTACCGATAAAAATTTAATAAAGATCTGTGTAGATTATAATAATCATATATATATAATCGAAGAACAAATGTTAGAATTAGACGATTTTCACGATCGGGCGAATAATGTACACAAACGACTTATTTGCTTCTTTGCTTGATTAAAGTCGAACATTGTCCAATTCTAATAATATTTGCTCCTCGATTTATATTTTGTTTGCATTTCTCATTAGTTTAACACTACTCTCTGTAAATCCTAATCTAATCCTTTCTGTTACTTGAAGTAAAACATGATAAGAATTCAATAGTATTATTTGATATGAACATTATATATAACATTATATGCTTCTCGAGCAAGATCACTTCGTCGCGCACGGACGGACGGTTCGTTGCGGTGAAGTTGCGTTCACGGGAAGCCTGAGATGTGAGTCAGGAGAAAAACGGAGCCGAGTGTCGGAGACGTTTCGCTCGTGAAATTTGCAAGGGAAAATATTAGCATCACGATACAGCCCTCGCGCTGATGCGACTCTCCGCAAGGGCTCTTCCCGTGTCCGACTTCAAATAATGAGCGTAACGTTCGCGCAGTCACGCCGGCAGGCAGTCGGCCGACCGGCCAGCCGGCGTGGCAGAAAACGAACAGTCGCGCTCGTTAGCGGATACGCAGCCGTGAAATCTGCATGAGGATTCTTGGCGGAAGCGGAAGCGGGAATGAATGTTTGAATATCGCAGGGAGAGAGCGACGTGCGCGGTGTCGCGAAAGGTGTCGCCCCCCCCCCCCTCCCCACGTTCCGAGCGCCCAAGACGTCGCCTTTTCGCGATGCGATAACGGTATTCCTTGTCGAGGAGTAATTTAATTTATAATTACACGGAAGAAAAAGATTAGCTGCAGCAGCTAAATTAGTTGTAACATATGGGACACCTGAAAACTTTAGCAGCATAAGCAATTTTAATTGCTGCAGTAGCAAACTCTTTTTCTATATAAATTTTTGTGTATATAAATATTTTTGTATATAAATATATATAAGACTAATATTTTTTTTTTAACTAAAGGATGTAATTATATTAAAATGTACGTAATATTATAGAATATTGCGTATATCTTTCTTTTCAATCAGTACGTAAAAAGTATGACAAAAAGCCCTGATCTCCTCCACCCTTGAAATATCTTGGAGTAAAGTTTCGCTCAAGACGAGTGAAGGTTCGCTCGAAGCGGCACAGTGAAAATGCTGCTTTTCGGAAAATACTGCCGCTCGTGAGAGTGAATATTTCACACAAGTTTAGGGTGGATTCTGACTCCATCCAAGTGAATATCTCAATCGAACAGAGTGAATCTCTTCCTGTGACGGTGAGATACATCGGATTCGTTCTTCAATTTCGAGCGAAAATATTCACTCGATGATTCGGAGCAGAGAATTCCCTCTGTATGAGTGAAAAATCGCTCGAATTCGAGTGACGCTAGACTGCGTCGCTTCGTTTCTCGAGTGAAATTTCACCCGAAGAAATTTCGAGAGTACGTATCGCTGTATGTACGGCCGCACTCGTACGCGAACGCATCGCGGTCGCGCGACAAAATTCTATAAATACGAAAAGCCGAGCCCGACAATGGCGGAGACGTGCGCGACGCGTCCTATTGAATAAGTAAAGTCAGCCGGCAACGGATGCGTGGTGGACCATGCCGCTGTTATTACGTATGGATGGCGGGCAATTGCCGTAAGTACCGGCGGGATCTTCCGTTATCGTTGTAACACAGCGAAATGCATTTTACACACCGTCTCGGCCGTGATCCAAGGCCAGCTCAAGTCCCTCCATTCTCGCGTCCGACGAATGGAATTAATTTTAACTCTCGCCACTTCATTCGCGATATCGCCCATACGATACAGAAGAAGAGAAACCGAATACGTTCCTACGCCGTTATTATAGTACAAGCCGAAGCACGGATTTCCGTGCGAAAAGGGACAGTGCAATAATCGTAGCGAGGAGCGGAGGGGATGCTATGAATGCCGAAGTTCCATCCTTTATCGCGTAAGCGGCCATCTCGCGCTGCCCCCTCGCGCGCTTTTCCTTTTTCCTTTCCTTTTTTCACCATCGACCGAGCCGCACCGCGACGCGACCGATATCGGAAAAATAATTATATCGTCGAGAGTTTGGGAGGAGGGGGGGAAAAAGGACCATTAAAACATTTTCAGGAGATCGTTGAACCGACGTAACGCGGCATATAAATAATCGGAATAATCCAGTGCTTCCAAAATACAGCCATCAATATCGGATAAAGCCGGATCGTAGATATGACATAGCGGCCGTGCGCGCTGTTCAATAATTCATATCGTCCGATTGAAAAGCGTATACCGCGCTCCCGACGCCGTTCACCTTAATGCCGACACTCCGTACGTATATGAAAATTAAAACAAAACCGGAAAAGCAGGGCGGAGGGGGGACGAAGGGAATATCCGTGCATGTGAAGGTTGACCTACTAATACTGCGAGGGGATTACCGGGCGGGACTTTGAGGCATTTCACTTCACCCTTAACGGCCTCGGAACCGTCGGAATGCCGAGTAATGAGAAGCGAGAAACGTAATAATGCAATATCATCTAATAAAATAATTAAGATGCGGAGGCCGCGTGTGATATAACGAAAGTGATGAGAAAAAGAGGAGGGAACGAAAAGAAGAAAAGAGATTTATTTTCGCGAGAGGCCCCCTTAAAATTAGGGACGCACGCCATTGGCGCGCGGCTCGGCCCATAAAGCAAGCGTAAATATGCGTGACGAAGCGCGTCGTAACGAGGAGCGAGGAGCCGCGTAGAGGAGCTGCATAGGTGTGTGTAGGAGGCGGCAGGTAGGCAATCTTCTCGGTGGAAGCTCGCAGGAGGTCAAGCGAGCGAGCGAGCGAACGTGCAAGTGAATGAGCGAGATGCATGATCAGGAAAGCAACGGAAGCGCACGTGTGTATGTGTGTGAGAAAGAAGGAGAGCGAGCGAGCGAGCAAAGGAGCGGGAACGACCGCGAGAGCGGCCGTCAGATTAAAATGTTATTCGCCGCGGGCGGTCTTATCAAACGGGCCCGTTACACCAACGCGGCCCACCGCCGCTACGCGAATAACGATTTCACTTTTTGCCCCGTCCCGTCTTCGCCGCGCGTCGGCTTACGCGTCGCACAAACGGAATTGGAGCTCAAAATGTAATTAAATTAAGCCAAATATGATTATTGAGTAATTGCCGCTCCTGACTGAGGAAAATAAGCGGAAGATAGTAAGTAAAGTCTTGAGAACGAGAGAAGGGAGAGAGAGATAGAGCTTCTTTTCGAGTTAATTCCTCCGTAATAACGCGACCGGACGCGTTATTTATCAAATTGGCACGGCACAATGTGTTTTCAACGATATGGAAAATGTTATCGCGTTAATCGAAGAGCCACTTTTTTCCTCGACATCATGTACCTTCTTTTCTTTTCCTAAAAGGGAACTTTTTTCTCGTTTCGATAAGTAAATAAATAAAATAATCACGGTGGGAGAAATGAAAATCGGTGCGCGCGAACGACTCAACGTGCTTTTGGGCTTGAATTATCTCGAAATATAAATCAACGCGAAATGTTGGTGTAGAATATCTATAATATTTCAAATACGATACTTCAGAGACACGGAAGGGTGGCTTTAATACATCTACACGCAACACTTGACTCGCACACATCATGAGATTTGGCCGTGGGGAAGATGGGAGAGGAAAACTGTTCCATTAGCGCGAATAATTTAATTTGAAATGGCACTTACGCGACTCCTGACTAACAACGGCTCTCTCGATATACATCATGTACGATTCGAGAGGCATCATCGCGCGCATCTGCATCCTCGGAATACACCTCGAGGGCCAATAACGCCGAGCCGAGAACGCAATTCTCCATATCGCGACGTCCAAATCACCGATTTGATCCGACGAAAGCCACGATGACGACGATAACTGATTAACGCAAAATTTCTCGCGCAACACGGACGATGATGAATTAAAGCAGGCTCAAGTTTGCACGCGTACATCTCGATATCTTTTTCTCTTAAGCATTAAACCGAGACGATTCGTGACGTGATCGCGATAGAGGAGATCGAAGTCGCAATCTTTCCACGACTGACTATACCAGGCTGCTCCTAAAAATCAGATTTTCCCTTTCCTTAATTGCGATAGTTTATCCAACTTTAACAGACTTAGAGGAAAGCGTCCATGTTGCGAAAGGAATATTTCCCCATTCTTTTTTGTATTTATTTCGCAATAAATACACAAACGAAGTACCTGGCTAACTTTGCCGCGGTCTCCCTAAACCTCTCGCTCGATCTTCATCCGTCAGAGCGGCGACTTGCCGATTCTCTCAGTCAGGTTGCGACGCTGTGTGGACGATCGAAATCGAGTGACGCGGCACGAGAGAGCGACGGCGGCTATTCCGGCGACCGATGTATTTACCCGCTGTCACTCAATTAACGCACGGTCAACATCGGCACGCGCGTCCGTGTTCACGTAGTCGTCACAGTCGTCCTAGTCGTCGTCATCGTCGTCGACGAAACAACAAGGGAGCCATTAAATCAGCCGCGGGCGGGCTCCAGTGTTTCGCATGTTTAGCCGGCAACTAGGGGTAAATATCATTTTCCCGAGTTCGCACAAAAGTGCGCTTTCCCGCGCAATTCCGGCGCGCACGGCTGCACGATTGCCTCCGATCCGCCTCCGCATAGCCGCCCAACTCGATCGCATATCAATGCGGAATCGCGCCCGGCCGATCGTTCATTCGTTCGTCGTCGCGCGCACGGAGATGGTGCGCACCGATTAGCGCGAGAATTTCCACCGGCGCGATTCGCACGTGGCCGCCGGACGGGTGGTTTTTCGCGCCCGCGGTGGCGAACGAGCGATGGAAAAGTTGCAAAGCGTTCGAATAATCGAAGAGCTCCCGGAAAAAGATTACTCCGCCGGAGAAACATACCGGCGTGAACTCGAAATTAGGGACGCGTGGCGTTTTCACTCTCTCTTTCTCTCTCCCTCTTTGAAATTTTTAATTCCGCACATTTAATTTTAATGCTATCTTGCGGCTATAAATACTCTGGATATTTTATGATGTCAGGATAAGAAATTCAAAATTATTACTCTCAGGGAGACTCTTTAATTATCAACGAGTACTTTTTTATTTCATGTTAAATTCCCAGTGCGATATGTTTATTCGCGTGTTTGGACGAAACGATATCGATTCATATCGGTTTCGTTTAATGATTACCGATTACCGATCCGGTAATATCTCTGTCCTTCATTTATAGCTTTGATTAAAACGCAATCCGATTTAAATAGGATTCTGCCCTAATTGAAATAATATTGAAATAATATTAATAAGATTTAACTGATTTTGAATAATTTCACTTTAATTACGCGACTTTTTAATTCAGCTTTATTTGTATGATTAATACTTGTTTATCGCATAAAGTGTGCAACGATTTATGCACGCAGCAGATCAAATCATTATATATTTTCCCACTGAATAAGCGTAAAATTTTTGCTGCACCAAATTGAATTAAATGTCGAGAATATCGAGTAATTTTAACTGTACTCGCCGATGCGTAAAAAATCAAGGATACTCGTGTATTGAAATCGCTTTAAATGCTGCTGGTACGACAACTAGTGGCGCTCTTTACGATAAATTAATTTCACATGCGTCTTTCCTCTCGCTTCCCTGCCTTCCTCTTTCCTTCTTTTCATTCTTTATTTACAATTAGCCCGCTTCAATTGAAGCTCAAGCGGCTGTTGCAAAAGAAATTCAAGCACGTTTAAAGGTTACACGCTTATCCCGATGTTCGAATTCACGAGACTTGAAGACTCGGAAGTTATCGAAACCGTGTCCCTCAGTAACGCGTAAGAGACGGAAGTGTAAAAGACGGATGGAGGGAGAGAGTCAAAGGATTACACCGTGCTCCACCTCGATTTCAACGTTCTCCTATCACATCGAGAAAGAGATAGACATATAGATAGATAGAGAGAGTGAGAGAGAGAGAGAGAGAGAGAGAGATTCTCTACTTATCCTCACCTTGGAAGATGCTCCTCTTTGAACCTCGCCTCATCTGCAAGCTCATCAAGCAATTTGTTACTCTCGCAAGATCTTTAACGCTACCTCCTTTTCATCTATGCCTCGTTTACAGCTTTGCTCCGCAAAGATGGATACATATCGTGTAATTGAGGCTCCTTCTCACAAACCGCTCTTCACCGTTTAATGAAACCCCTCTCCTATTTATTAATCAGTTACCAGTATCCGTGATAGATTAGTTTGTCTCCGACGGAGGAAACCGTTTCGACATAACGAGATCTATTTCGAAGTATGCGCATACAGTCAACAAGAAAAAAATGCCCAAGGAAAATCGCAACATTTTTACCTCGATGAACTTTAAAACACACTCGATATCCAACGGGAAAATTTACTTTGTGAGAATTACTTAAAAATAGGTTTCTATTGGACACGGATATGTTGCGAAGTTCGTTGATAAAAAGAATTGTTGCAACCCCTCTCCCATCGACTATACATATACATGTTCGGGTCTCACAAAATGAACAAGGAAAAACAATCGAGACGAATTAGGCAAACGGTTTTATCGGCGGATAGACGTTACCACGCGCGAAACGCTTCGAAGTTAACGCGCTGCACCGGTTTAGCTTTATCTCGGGCAATCCCATCAATCGGCCGATCGGCGATCCCGTGTGTCGTCCGAAGGGGCGCTCTCTCGAAGTGTGGTACCTCTTTAGCGGCGGCGGAGAGAATAGACGCCAGGATCGAACAGGTCCGTGCGATGCTCGGACCCACTCGAGATTAATGGCCGGAATTAGTATTCGTCGCAGTACGGTTGAATTACAGAAAGTTATCTCGCCGGCTACAAGCGGACGCTTAGCGCCGTCCTCTCGCACCCTCCGCCTCTTTTTTACCTCGCAATCCATATTGCCGGCCCGTTGAATAATGTGACGATTTATTTTTCTTGGGTCCGTGATCGCTGATTAAGAAGAAGCCCCGGAGCCATGCGGGGAAGCACTGGAAGTGGCGGGAAGAGGACGAAGGACAGGAGGAGGAGGAGGAGGTCGGAAGAAGCCGAGAGGGCTAAAAATCGGCGCTACGATGTATCGAGTCACCAGCGAATCCCGAGTTGAAATTTCGTTCTCTATTAATCCTGCAAATTCTGTCCAACTTGAAAGATCCGTCACCCGAAGGGAATGAGAAATAACATACCGATACACGAAGTCTGTATGCATGTTGCTCGTCAACTCGAAATGTAACGAACGCTCGGAATCAGCCAGCCCTCGATTCATGCAGATGCATGTTTCCACATATTTCCAATGCCAATGAAAAAAATTAATCATAAAAAGGTCATGAGTACAAAATTTGTAGTGTTTTATACATTAATTAAATTTGCCTGTGAAGCTTCATTAGGTAGATATTTGTTTATCATCATATATTCTGCCTGCTTATCATATATAATCATATATAATTATTATTATTCATACATACTTGATCATTTGCTTATCATCATGCTTATATTCTACTTACAATCAAGTAAGTTACGCAATTAATACATTGCTTATTGAAATGTTGAGAATAAAAATAAAATATAAGTAGAATATTGAGATAATCGAATATTATCAAACGAGTATTATAAATCATTTTGAAGTGAATGCTTTTTTAAGAATAATTCATTGTAGAAACAATGATATTGAGCAACTATTTGTGACATCAAGGTGACACGATAGTACAACGTCCTCCAAGTTCGATAGGATTTGTAGGGTTAACGTGGAACGAAAATTTCGACTAGGGAATTAGCGGTCATGCATATTACTGTGTATATTACTAACGAGAATCATTGTCCAACGTTTGCATATTACGCAATTAGTACGTGGCGCAAACTTTTGCTCAACGGTTCGCCCCCTCGCAGAGTCGTAAGTGACGGATCACCCTTTGCCAGAGGAGCCCTCGGGCCGTGTGCGAAGCTCTTGGGGACGGATGAGTTGCGGGTACTGCTTACACTATCCATAAAATCAGTTACACTGGCATTACGAGTGTAATGCATTTCAGACGGTAATATATACGTCCGAGGTGAAGTCGTGTTTAAAGCGAGACGCTACGTCGCTCGCTTTCCGTTTTATTCATTTCTGCACGCACAAAATCATGAGGCTCCCAAATTTACCTTGACGTAAGAATCGCTAGTCATTTCCCTGGTAAAATACAGTGTTGTTTTGTTGGAAGAAATCGATCTGTTGTGTGACAACTCTCTCTCTCTTTCTTTTTCTTTTCTTTTGTACATCACGCATTTCCCTTTTTCTCTAAAGGGGAATTTGTTTCCGTTAATAAATAAATAAATAGATTATAACGCAATATGCAATAAATTACTAACAATGGATTACCGGGTGATATTTTTTGTATTGTTACGCGGGCGCGAGGATTTAATTATTATAAAGCCAGTGACGGTCGACCCGTGTGGGTCCCTTAGCGCGATTCCGCGCAAAACACCCAACGCTGGCCCTAACGTTTCGGAATCGGCATTACCCCGGCCTTCGTCGGTTTTCGCTGACCGTGCGATTTTCGCGTCCGTACGAAAAAAAGGGAGAAAAAAGGAGAGAAAAACGAAGAAGAAACGCGCCGAGTCGCTTCTTTTGGACTTCAGTCATTAACTACAAGAGAGGAACCTCGGGCAACGCCGCGCCAAAGCAGAAGAAGAAGAAGAAGACAACGACGAAGAAATAGCTCCAAGATGGAGGAGAAGGGAGAAGAACAAGAAGAAGAAGTCGGACTCGCGGGTGGTCCTACCGCGGCGGACCGCGATGGTAGCAGCGGGGCAAACTAGCCGCGTGTCTGAAACGCCCACTTACTTCCCTTAAGATTTATTCCCCGTCGCACGGCAAAATAAAGCATTAATAAGAGATTCGGCTAGAGTCCATCTATATGCAAAACGAAGGCGAAGTCCGCGGAGACGAGGCCCGGGCGCATTACGAGAAGTATAACTCACCGGTACGTCGAAGCCGCCTAGATAAGGATGCGGCCTGTGATTTCCGACCTGCCGGTATCGATATATTCGCAATTACCTCATCGGAACACGCGATAGACTGATCACAGGCAGAACAAAAATAATGCCGTTGTATCGATATAATTGGTCAACAGCGTCGTAATTGGAATAAATCTTCTTGATTCGACAGCAACACCGTTGAAAACAACTTGAGTTATTGAAGAACGATGTGTGATGTTTCAATAATATTGCTATTGAATTAAGAAGATGTACTGCAATTACGGCGTTGTTGATCAATTACATTGACATAACAGCATTTTCTTATCCACATAGAGATAACACCGAGGAACACCGCGAATAACACACTGATTGCTAAATACGAGTTCTCTCTCACAGAAATAACCTGCGAGAGAAATTCTCTATTCCAAACACCAATTACGAATTAACTCGTTTCTTTTCGCGACTTTTGCAGAATAACAGATATAATTAATTCGAATATTAAATTAACACCCCTGAGCTTCAGATAGCGCCGAAAGCAAAATTTCCTAATGTCACTGCGACAATCAGCCGTGTTAATTCTCATTGGCTTACAATTTTTACACCATTATTAACGAGTCGCTCGATGTTCTTGTAGTTGAGACACGTGGCTCTCTATTCCGTATCGAAGTTTCGAGACTCGCTCGTAAACACAAATAAAATAAACACATGAAAATGTACGATCGAGCGGAGTGGACGTGCGGAAGATCATTGAATCGCGGAGAGGCGCGCATAACTAATCCCGCCTCTTTACGTCAACGGAAGCGAATTTTCACTGGCTCCCTGGAAATTTCGCGGTCCGTTTCGAGGCTCGAAATATCACGGCGAGTCCCGGGTAGTTTTAATCTGCGTCGATTCGAATCTAATTGGCGATCTCTGCGGTGGCGGCCAGTCGGCCGGCCGACTGCCGGCGGGACGTCGTAAATTCCGCGCGGTCCGCCGAGATATTCGGAGCCTCGTTAATTCGCGCGAGACCCTCGATGAGGCGCGATCGCGTCTCTCTCTCTCTTTCTCTCTCTCCACGCCGAAATTTCGCAGGGAAAACGCGAACGGTCGAATTCCTGCCAGCTTGCCTGTCTCCGTGTCCTCCACCGGCGAAAGTTGATAATCACGACGAATTTTTGAGCATTCGATTCGATTTTAATTCGTCTCTTCCCCGTTGGATTTATTTCGATATATATATATATATATATATATATTTAAAAATGCAGCGACTGAATATATAATCTTATAACGTATGAAATAATTTGAATTTCTTTAATTTTAATGAAATTGTCACAGCTCTCTCAGACGCATATTTAATAAGAATGATACGAGCCGATAAAACCCAACGCAAGATATCACTTGCGAACAAAATAATGATTAAGCACCTACACCCAAAGTAATTATTAAAATGAAAGAAATATAGATAAAAATTATTCGACACGTATTCGCGTTACACATGCGGTCTCTATATTCTTAAGTTCGCACGAGTTTCGAAGGTCCCGCTGGAATTCTCGCGCCACCCAACACATCTTTGCGCGCAGTTAACGTCGCGCGAGAATGGCCGTGTAACGAGTAAAATTACAGCGGGCGCGCATTAGCGCGGAGGTGAGTGCCGATTTCCGGGATTTTAATTGCAAGTATTTGTCGAGTGCGAGTAACACCCCACTTCTACGGCCGCCCGGGTGCGATAATTACGGCGCCTTGAAAAATTAACGCGCACTCGGCGCGAGGGGGATCTCGTTCGCGACGTCCTCGTCGAATACTCTGTCTCTCGCGGCGCGCAAATTATTTCTTCGAGCAAAACTGCAAACCGCGCACAATTTCACACGCACACGCCCGATCTCGCGCGCAATCCCAACGAGGACGACCAAGATTTCGCAATATCCTCCCTCGCCTCGTTACCGGCTGCATCCCGCACGGCCCGTCGATCCCGGAAGCGGAATTAAACTGCTGCCGGCACGCTCTGATAACTGCTGTGCGTTTAACCGCGACTACGAACACACCGACCGACCGAGACAACGTATTCGCGAAGCGATTTCGCGAGCACAGGCAGGAGGGTGAATGAGTGAATAAGAATGTTCTTCTCTCCTCTCCGGCCCGTGAGCTAGTGGCCGTTTTCTCACGAAATCGCGATATTTCGCGATTTTTGCCTGGGGAATACGCGCGCGTAAAATTCCGCGTGGATATGAAAACTATCGGTTTGAAGAGAGCCGGATGCTTCCGGATTTATTTCCCCGAGCGGGACAATTTTCCGCAATTGATCTCACGAGGATGTAAAACGCGTCGAATCGACGATCGGACACGGCTACGATATATTAAGGATTTCATGTTCCTCCGGCGAAAAAACATCGAAAAATACGAAAGCCACTCGGGTCTAATACGTTCACACTTCGGCGTGTGTGTACGTTGAGCGCGGACGTCGTGAACAATTTCCTCGTAAAGATAAAAATAACAGTTTTTGTTTACCATATCTCATGCGATACCTATTAAAATGTTCAATTAACAGGAAACAACAAACGAATTTACCCATCAATGTGTTTTTTGTTTTATACATGCATATATGTATGTATTGCATTTTTTCCATCAGAAAATCTGAAAGGAAATATCACCATTTATTTCCATTAATTATAACGGCAAATTTTTTTTACACGGAAATCGACCTGGTAATTTTACCGGACTAGACAATGGTCGAATTTAATGAAATCTCCTCCATGACAAATTCACAAAAATACTTCCTAATTTATCGCGTTTACCGATATAGTTTATTTTCCTTGACGGAAATATACGAATATATAGATTATAAAAGCACGGTGATTGGTGATTTTTATACCTTAAAAATTCCCCGTCAATATCAAAATATCATCAAAGTTCATTTAATTCACATGAAAAAAACGAGACGATGGATTTTTTTCGCTGCACTCCGTCTAAATTCCAACATACCCTTCTTAAATTTATAATCTTTTTCTCATTTTCATTCATCTTTTTATAAGTGATTTTTGTTTCTTTTGTATATTGATGCGTTCCAAAATTTTCCACACTGATTATTCTGTCTGCCCGTTTATTCTTGCTTCGCTGTAATTTCGTACATTAAAGGGACTTCCCCGTCAATAAAGATTATTATTATCATTATTAAAACTTAGGTGAGGTTTTCCGCCGGATTAAAAGCGCGTGAAATATTCACGGACAATTTTTCGCGCATTTACACGAGACTTCCCATCGCAAAACCGCGTTGCTTACGACTTCAGGAACAAACCGCTGTCGTCGGTCGCCGGCACGACCTGTTAAGAAGATAGAGACGGCTATACTTTTCAGGCACTTCATCTCCCCCGCGGTCAGACATCCGTAAATGTTGGCCCGCGAGCGACCCTCGCCGGCGTCGTTCTTGTTTAGTTGTCACGGCG
This sequence comes from Dinoponera quadriceps, assembly GCF_001313825.1. Taxonomy (NCBI): domain Eukaryota; kingdom Metazoa; phylum Arthropoda; class Insecta; order Hymenoptera; family Formicidae; genus Dinoponera; species Dinoponera quadriceps. The sequence continues at coordinate 552,143 of NW_014555128.1, read as the reverse complement.
TAAATTAAGGGTAACCTGTCCCGCAGCAGCCTCGTTTAACCGCGCTAATTTTTTCCCCGCCCTTCCCCTTGCCCTTCGTCTCGAATCTTCCGGAATTAGCTATTTTTCTCATTTATTCTTTATTTATTTCAGCGCTCCATTTCAATTGTCACATTTCTTTACTCGTTATTATCTCTATAATAGAATTCTTTTCTCTATAAAGAGAACTCTTTTCTCTATAATAGAACTCGTTCTCTATAAAGAGTACGTTTTTCACAGACTGCCTATTTTTCCGTTATTTATTCCAATTAATCCAACTAATTCGTTGTTCAATATACAGAACACAGTTTCCACAGTCTCTCGCGGGACAGGAATACACATTTCGAGACATCTTATCTATGCAGTATCGTTACCTGTCGCCGAGATATGAGACGAATATAGGAGTGTATATCAATAATTTAATATACAGCTCTTATATCGACAAAATCGAAAATACGCTACCAAAAATACACCAGAAAAGAAGATATGAAATTTACAGACATGATCGTATTTAGACCGATATAAATCGAGAAATAAGCGGAAAGGGGGAATTATAGAGTAAGAAATATAATTAGCTGAATCTAACTAATCGATCAAATTGCAACCGGTAACGAAAAATCGAAGCTTTTTCGGAGGGCGAATTATTTACGGAACCAACGAAGGTGCGCGCTCTCCGCGAGCCGCTCTTGCAGCACCGCGCGATATCCTATTCATATAAGAGCGAACGGGCGAGGCGGAGGAAGAACATTTATCCTTTCGGCGCAGAAGGCCTCGACAGCCGGCTAGAATAAACGGAGTCTCCCGTGCAGTCTTATTTTGGCGAGGACTACGTCGCGCAGCCTGGGCGTAAGCGAGGACTCTCCCTCCCTCTCTCGCTCTCTCCTCCGGCTCGCAGGAGCCGTCATTATTTCTTCAGTGTCGACAACTCCTTGCCGCGATGCCCTTCTGTCTTCCCTACGGCCCCTTATAGCTACGGCCAACGCTTAAGCCAACGCCAAATACAGAGAGGAGAGCACCGATGGCACCACGGCGCGAGACGGCCGGAGGAAGAGAGAAAGGGAGAGAGAGAGAGCGAGAGTGAACAAGAGGGAGATCGAGGGGGAGACTGAGACGGGATGAAGGACGGCGAGGACTACGCTACGTTAAGCCGAGCCAATGGTGGCCTAAGACCATCCCGCGGGTGCCTCTTTCGTTGACAGGACTATGAGAACTAGCGCGCGGTGATTTATCGAGGCTGCCCGGCTTAGCCCTTTGCGGCGATTCGCGTTATCCGACCGCGGCTGCTCCCGCTCGCGCCGTCCCCGTCTACGTGCGGGTTTAAGACTCACGGAGCTTATAAATACGCGTTCACGCTCGCGACACGCGCGCGTGCGTTGTTTGCGGAAGTGTTCCCCGTTTTCGGGCTTGTGCATTTAGCTCTTTCTTTCGGGGCTAAATTCGCAGAAGGCTCGTCTGCGCGTGATTAATCGGGGG
>NW_014555128.1:444140-550624 GCF_001313825.1 Dinoponera quadriceps | reverse complement strand
GGGGGGGGGGGGGGGGGGTTGTATTTGCGGGTATTTTCCGGGGATATATGGGTGATTTCGAATGAATAAATTCGAGAGGTAAATTCGCGCATCCGCGAGAAAAATCGGCGCGAAATCGGCGAACGCGCGCCGAATAACGGGAGAAACGCATCGGCCCCACCTTCTCTCTCTCTCTCTCTCTCTTTCTATATATATATATATATATATATATATATATACACTCCATTCTAGTTTGATACATTGTCGGAAAGCTCGTTAGGTCGGGATTATTTAGGTGCAGTCGATAATAATTAATGTCTCGCGAAACTTTAATCCCGATTACTTTCGCGATTGGCGAGCGTGTCACCAATTGGGGGATTCTCCGCCGGCCAATGTTCCGAGCGAGAGAGCCGAATTCCCGATGCGCCTGTATTCGGGCCGATATTTAATGTACCTCGAAACTCAGCGGTAAGCCACTCTCGGCGCTAATTAGGCCACGGTGAAAACATAATCGCCGTGACGCGCGAATGGGTTTAACCCGCGCGAACCACGTCGGTGTGCGACGCGCAAAAAGCGATGGTCCGGAGCCGATCGGAGTTGCAAATCCTCGCGTAATTCAGCCCCGGGGCGTATAACGCTCTCTCATTCTTCGGATAGTTTCCGTTTCCCCAGTTTCCTAATTCTGCTACTTTCTGTGCTTCACTAAGGTAAGTGTAGTAACGCTGAATAACCGGTCGACAGACCTGTCGGAGCATCTTCGAGGGAAAAGAGAATCTGAATTTATGTATGCTGACGGAGTGTAAACCTGTAATCGTATCACATAATTATGTCTATTTTACGCAGAACTCGCAGCCTTATTAATTTTTACTGTTTAATTTTAAATCTAATGTTTTATTTTTAATTTCTATTTTATAAATCACGCTCTTACTTTGTCTCGTTTTTTCAAGCTGTTGAGGGCTCCGAAAACTGTTAATGCCTCCACATCTTTGCTGAGGAAAAATTAATTCCGAAAGAATCAAAAAATCCCTTAGTAAAATAAAAACCGCGAATTCAGAGACGCTCCGTGTAATTTTCGAAATTTTTACGATCAGCAGCGGGCTCACGTAATTTGCGATTAATACACATTATAAGACGCTATAAAAAGTAAATATATCGTTATGAGTGACGCACTTTTTCCCCAGCTATTATCAAGTGTCGCAAACTTTATAGTTTCATGAATCGATACACCGATCCGTGCATTGCCGCTACACCTGTCTCAAAGTGCAGATGCCGGAGGGATCATATTTTTCAAGGCAGGGAACAAAGCGAGTTCTCATTTCCTTCGCGGACCGGAGTCGCTCCGATTTCTCGGCTAATTTGTCCGACCGCAAGTACATCCCGATTGTAATACGAAGAAGCAATGGAATGATCGACGAGAGGGTCGGCCAATGAAACCGCGTGAAATAATCTAGAATTTCGGGGCGAAACGCATCATGGGAGGCGACTGGCCGACGGGGGAAATCGATTGCGCGGCGCCGTGCGCGTCGGGAGATTCGGAAACTCTATCGTCTAACGGCGGAGCGAGCTAAGGAGTCGGCGGGCACCACCACCGTCGGGAGAAACGTTCCCTCATGTATAATAAAATATGATAAAACTCGACCAATCCCGACCACCCACCGGAACTTGGTTTTCCCTCGGAAGTGGGCCCGTTCGTTCGTTTGCTCTCTCGCTCGTCCGTTCGTTCGTGTGGCGGCTGCGGCCACTGTAGGTCCTTTGCGAGGCGCGAGTCCCACACGCACGCCACGTTCATGTACGTGCACGGACTTACGCCTACGTAATATGTCCATGAATTCTACACAAACGTGTGTACACATACGTACATATGTTTCTACGGCTATACAGGGTGGTCAGTAAGTGGAAGGTTTCTCGGGAGAGACGTCGGAGATCGCGACATTCGTTTAGGACGCTTCTCTCATTAATTATGTTCCCAGAGGAGCTCTCGGCTAATTTCGAAATTACTTGACGTAACGACACGGTGTGAAGTCGTATATTCGTGTATGAAATTTCATTTTCCAGGAAATAAATAACATCGCTCGCGTTACCTCCATTTTCCCTCTTTTCTCGTTTCCGTTTTTCCTTCTTCTTCGGTAAGTGGAAGGTACGATATTTTCTCTCTTCGTGAAAATAATATTGCCGATCGGTAATAAATTAAGGATCTGTGAAGATTCGCGAGGATAGCTTTCGATACATTCGAAAAAAAAAAACATGTTCGCTACCACATATTTATGAAACACCGTGTGCATGCACCGTACGTATGTGCGCGCGCGCGGGTACGAACGCGCACGTATGTGTGTGTGTGTGTGTATGTACACGTACATAACTCGACTTGGTATAACCACTAGGGCCAGGATATCTGTGAGCCATAATTCAAAGGCAGAATCGGGGAAGACGAGAGTCTCGGGGCCAATCCTGCCAGGGGGTTGCTTCCCCTAGGGAAACGAGGGTGGGGGAAATGGAAAACCTTATCGGAGGATGCGCCCGGAGTACGGAAGGGAACGGAGGCGACCGCAGGAGGGACATGACAGGACGATCCACCGATTTGCTGGACGAATCGCTCACGATTTTTATCCTTTTTACCTGCCAAGTAGTTCACCACCCGTCGCGCCGGTCGAACGCTCCGAGGGAGCTCCCCCGAGAACGTGACAACGAAAATTCTACCACGACTACGCTGCTGCCTCGAGTAAAGTTCGTATTAGTTCGATGACTTTTGCTTGTGCGTCATCGTCGTCGCTGTCTACGTTGCAAATGAACGATCGAAAAATATCGCGTGACATTGCGTCGAAGAAACGCATTTCGTTAAACTTTCGCGCACAGTAAACAACTTTCTGCTAAATTTAACACACTCCACGTGTCCCAAACGGGTCACTCCAATTTTCGTGTTAATTTACAAGGTGAATATGTTGAAAAGTAACGCGAATACTATGTCAAAAATCAACACAAAATTATAGTACGTAAATCGACAATAATAAAATGTAAAATGTAATTTTAACACTCACACGTGGTGAATATGGACACAACATAAAGTTGCTGTTACGTGTCATTAATTACTAATTATCAATAAAACTCCGCGAGATGCGTCGGACGAGCGCTTTTACGGTAAACGAGAGACACGCGAAATTGACCGTGGCAATAAACGAATGCCTGAGTCGATCATATCGCACACACCGCGCGGCGGGATGATGGAGAATCTGATTTAATGCGACGTACATTGAAGAGAGCTAATTGAAACTTGATATTCTCTTACCTTCCCTTTGTCATTCTCCGTCATTTGTCTCACTTTCGCTCTCGCGCTCGCCATCCCTCTCGCTTCTCGTCTCTCACTCTATCTCGCTCGCTCTGTTCGTGCGGAGCTCGTTAGTCGAACGGCTAATTAGATAAATATGGGCGCGGAATCCGCCCGGATCGGAATTCGGACTCCGAGACTGTGGGATCTTAATTATCCGACGACGGATCCGCGAGCGTGCCCATCCAGAAACTCGATTTTGACGGAGGCCCACCGGTGGCCTTTCCCTCCGCGAGAACGTGTAATTAACGTTTGTCAATTAGCCACCGGGGCCGGGACTGTCGTTGGAGCTTCGCGGGCGTAAATGTTTATATCAATTAGCCGGGAACGGCGGTCCGATTAACTGGCGGTAGTGCTGCCGTCGTCGTTGTCGCTGCGACTAAGGGAATGCGCTGTCCAGTTAATTTACATACCGCTCCGTTTTATGCCGTTTTATTCCTTTCGCTCGCGATTAACACTTACTAATTAACCGCCGATGCGAGAATCACCGAGCGACTTGTTTGCGCGCTCGTGAGCGCGCGCGACTGTAACGCGAATAATACCGTCCCCGCGAAGTCGCGCGCGTGTGGAAGTGAGGATTTGTGCGCGAACAGACGGACGAGCCTCGGGAAACGGGAAGTATCGGCGGCGGAGTGAAGATGAAAGTGATGGCGTGTGTGACGAGAACTCGCGCGATAGCAGCTGCTGCGGTAACAGCTGCGGTGGTACATTCGCAGGCATGTCTCGCGAATTGGGGAAGGAGGAGAGAGAAAGAGAGATATTTGTTCTCGCTATGCTAATTGACGCCTGTGATGAATCGAAAGAGGGATATCCGCCGGTTTTATTAACTTTCCAACCATCGGCGATCCCTACCACGGTGCGAACGTCTTATTTGTATTCAATGGACAGAGTCGCGCCGTCGTTATGGCTGGTACGAGTAACCCACCCCGGTCCACCCTCCGTCCACGATAGCAAATTTGTGGGAGAGATAAAACTTGCGCCATGTTTTCGTAATCGTCGCCGCCGAGTGGCTGAAGTTCGTGCGGGTCGACGGAAGGCGAACTGTAATCCGAAATTTCGCCCGCTTAACGTCGCTTTATACTGCTAATTGGAGGACGTCGGCGAGTGCGAATCCTCGAGCCCGCCGAATAATAACGACGAGAAAATTGACTTCTCCCGAAGAAAAAGAGGAAGACTGTGGGGAGGATCCGAGAAATCGACGAGAGAGGGGGGGGGGAGAGAGAAGGTATAAATCACTCGCAAGGTCTTGTTAAATGCACCGTGCAATTTGCCCATTTCAAGAGAGAAAGAGAAAGAGAGTAGGAGAGACACATATTCCACATCCGAATAATTTCCTACGGAATTTCTCGCGAAATGCGCACATCCTATCGTTGAACGAGATTACCATCGTCTTCGTTGTCGTTGTCGCCGTCCCGAGTCTTACGCAAATCGTAAACGCAAGATTAATGCGCGCGTGAGCAAGAGAGAGAGAGAGAGAGAGAGAGAAAGCGCTTCATACTCGACCCTCGTCTACGCGTTAAGTGAAACGCTGGTACGGTAAACTTTGTAAGCGCGCGTACGCACGTACGCGCATACTTACGCACGATGCACGTGCACGCCAGCGTGCGCACACACGCACATGCACGCGAAGCGCGCGCATCGAAGCACGCGCTAAAACAAACAAGAAACAGAGTCCTATCCCAAGATGCCCAGGGCGACGCATGCCTCTGCCCTGACTTCTTCTTCTTCTTCTTCGTCTTCTTCATCTCTTCCTCCTCATGCTGCCCCGTCTCCCCCCCCCCTTCTCCTCCTCGCTCTTCTTCCTCCTCCTCCTTCTCTTCTTCTCGGTCTTGTTCCTCGTCTTCCTTCTTTTTTCCACTGTCGTGCCGCCACCGTCGGATATTATGCGAGAATTTTAAACGCCGAATATTATGAAAGTCTTTCGCGTAATCTGCCACCCTGTCGCCCCATCGTCCACCCCCCTCGTCGCCGCCTTTATCTTCGTCGTTAGCCCGCCGTGGCACACCGTTTCTGCTCCCCCCCCCCCTCTCTTTCTCTCCGGAATCCGTACGATTAATGCACCGCTACCTTTGCCTGAAGGAGTCGCGTAATTAAAACGTCCGTCACTCTCCGCGTATCTTACCCGCTCGCTCGCGAGCGCAGAAATGTGTCTTTACGTGTTTGATTTTATTTCGCCGCTGAAGAGGATTCCGAATGTATTAAATCGCGCTCACGCGCTCGGCTAATGCGCGTCCGAGTACCGTCGCGATCTTCTTTTGACGATAACGTAATAATTATTTACAAGCTAAGTGACGAATATATCACCGTCTCTCTCTCTCTCTCTCTTTCTTTCGCTCTCGCTCTCGTCGAAATACTATCGACGGGAAAATAATTACGCGTATATTATGCAGATAACAGGAATGGAGGGAGCGCCTTTAAATCGTCATTACAGTGGGAGGACGTACGGGGGGAGGGGGAGCGATATAAAGTTGAAAATGAACCCTTTCAGCGGTTCCACGCGTCTCACACTTAGAAACGAAATCTCGATTACATGTGCGTGTATCCCGTGGTGGTGCGCTGTTTAGGCGGGCGATACGCGTCAACTCCGCGATCATTAATTTCCCTCATTATCGCGATATTATCCAAGAGTCCGGCCTCGGGAGTTATCCCGGCGGTGGGCCCCGGCACAGCGCAGTGCGACGAGGCGATTCGGCCCCCGCGGGCACGCACGTAGCCGGAGACCACCTTTGCCGCCGACCGAGAAAACCGCCTGGACGGCCCGGGGAACGCGGTGATTTCCGAGCGAGTGAAGAAATGCGGCCGAATTAAAGCTCCGTTTGCTTCGGGGGGGCCACCGCGGCCGGCCGAGAGCGGCGGAGAGCCACTCTCGATGGCGACCGCGGGGACGACGGGAACGACGTGGCGGTGGGGCCCGGGCGTAATTGGTTCTGCATATTTATGAAGGCGCTCCTAACCGAAACCGCTCGCTCGCTCGCTCGCTCGCGCGGCGTCCTCCTCATCTTTGTCGTCATCCGATCGCTCCGTGTACGCGCGAATCCGCCTCGCGGCTGAACGCGAATGGACGGGTATCGATGGGTACGCGAGTGTTGACTCGGGTTTTGCGTTCCGCCCGGCGAGAGGCGAACGTTCCGCTCGGTTACCGCTCGCACTGATGTCCCGCACGCGTCTTATGCGGCTCTCCGATCGCGTGAGAAGAGTCGAATTGCGGCGCTTCGCGTCGTTCGGTCCTCTCTAACAGCGAGTTCGATCAGCCGCATTATTCAAGATTCGCGCGCACTGAAGGCTGCTGTAGATGAAGCAGTTGTTTAAGTAAGATAATATATAGAGGAAGTGTGGCTGGGGCGGCCGTGTCTATTTATAATCCCTGATAACTTCTCATTCATATAGAACGAATTCGCCGATCGTCTTAATCCTTGAGTGAATATTTCATACGAAATTGAAAAGTGAATCCGCGCCTATTCCGCCATCTTACGGGAAGAAATTCACTTTAATAGATCGAAACATTCCCTCCCTGTCTCTTGTACAAGCGAAGAGTCCACTTTAAGCTTGAATTGAACATTCACTCTCGTCACTCCGAGCTAGTGATATTTTCACCATCACCGGGAGTGAATTTCAAGTTGCGAAACATTTCAGAAGTACGAGATGCGTTTCGGTACGAAAGCAAAAGTTAGCGGAGGGAAGAAATGACGCTCGTGATATCGATTATTTCCGCTCGGGGAGAAAATGACGCCGAGTAAGTCCGGAATAAGTGAGGATAAGTCGGCGATTTCGTCGAAGCGGAACGAGAAGATAGAAGCGCTGTAATTTCTGGCGCGAGATCATTTCCCGCGCGCGTCCCCGGTTACACCGCGCGGTGGTGCGCGCTCGCACACACGCGCGCGCGCGCGCACACACACACACGTAACGCCATGTGCGCCCGAGGGAAAAAGCCTTGTTTTGTTTCCTCTCTATCAGTGCCAGTGAACGTCGCCATTTGTATCGTCGAGCGGGTACATTTTTCAGTTAACTTCGGTCCGTCGCGCTCTCCGGGCCGGTAGCTCGGCCGGCTCGGTGAAGATGGGATTTTACGAGTCGCGGCGGATCAGACCGCTGTTTCGCAAATCGCTTTCTGCCGGAGAGGCTGCCCGCGCAGTCTCCGCCGAGGATGTCTCTCGATAATTAAGCGCGTCCGTCCGTCCGTCCTCGCTTTCGAGGAGAGCCGATCTCGTCGCGGTTATTGCGAGGACGTTATTTAATTTCTCGATAGCACGCCGTGACGATCGATCAATACACAGGACTGATGAATAAGTTGGAATAGGAAACCCTCGTTTCAAGATGAAAAGGACGATGGGGTAGGGACGCGCGGTGAAAAATTGCCGACGAACACCGCGTGAAAATGGGGAACACGAGATATTGGACGAAAATTCCGCAGACTCTCGGCATCGACGAGATCGCGTTATTTCCCCGTAAGATAAAGGAGGCTCCCTCCTCTCGCGACGGCTTCCCTTATAATAGGATTCCTCATCGAGTAAAGTCAAGTGAAGTCAACAGCACTCGAAACGGGCCAAGTCTTTACCGATACCCGCTCGAGTACGCGGACGAAAGTACCTTCGTTTACTCGTCGTTACGATACATCGTATTTCCCGGCTGTGTCCCGAGTGGATTTGGATGACAAATACGCGCAGGGCGGCCGTCGGTGAACTCCAGGCGCGAGAAAATTCCCCTTGGAAGGAGATCAGACAGGCGGAGGTGGCGGGGATGGCGCGCGTCGCGAGTTTTCCCGCGAAAGCGGCGTGAGACGGGATGAACCGCGAAAGAAACCGACGGCGAGAAGGAATGAAAATCCTCCCCGGGGGGCATCGAACGTCCGCGAGACACGCTTCGCACAGGCTGGTACCACCCACGGGGATTCCCGTTCGTCCGTCCGTCCGTCCGTCTGTCCCGTCCGAAACACGAAGAGCCGTAGCCCGGGGTTACACGTCGATGAATCGCCCCGTTTACGTGCCGCGAAGCACTATGATTTAAGGCGCATAGAGAGCAATCAAATACCTATCCGCCGTTGCACGCGGAAATCGCGCGGCCGAAAGTGAGTGAGCGCGCGCTTTCGCTCGCGTTGAAAAGCCGGGTCTTTTGTGCGGTAATAATAATAATAATAACAATCCGCCTCGGTTGTCTTGTTTCCTCTCGGTATCATCGCCTGTAAAAGTTCCTTCCGAGTTAACGCTGCGTGTTAAGCGCAGTCTACGTAGCTCGCAGAACGCAAGACGCAGCTCGCAAGTGCAGGCGAAAGATAACGATCGGCAAATGCAAGAAGCTGCTCATCTTACATTTGCAGTCTGCAACTTGTGTTTTCCCGTTCTGCGAGCTGTACAGACGGGGCTTCACTTTTTCCCACGTGGACCGCCACGATCATTTCCGGCAATAATCGAAATTACAATAAATACACAGGGTGTGTCTGAGCTCTATCGACAAACTTACAGGACAGATTCTGTGTTGAAAAATAAGCAAAAAGTCTTAATAAACATATGTCCGCAAAAGTTTGCTTTTTAAAATGTAGCCTTCGAAAGACGACAACGACAAAAGAGAAGAAGGGTCGCGATAAGAGGGTTAAGAACATTAATACGACACCTTTTTTTACCTAATAGTCTATTCTCTAAGTTTATCACCAGTGGAGTTCAGACATATCCTAAATTTTCTAATGCATATATTCATCAGCTGGTTTCCTCAGCATCCTTTCGACCGCATATGTAAATCGTTAGACGCTATTATCCACGGCTTCACGCGTAAATTAATGAGACGCGGCGAAATCAGAATGCCACCGGGGGCTCCATAGCAGTTTCTTAACGTGTTAATAAAAAAAAAAAACTATAGATGAAGAAGAAAATAGAGGAAAGCCTGAGAAACCTTCATCGTGAAACCCTCTCTCGGGAGGAAAACGCGTCAGCTCGGTACGACCCTGCACTCGAGATTGTTCTCGCAACATTGAGGGGCGGCGTAATCGAGATTGATCGCATTAAGCAGGACTATTCGCTTACACGGGAGAATTATAAACTTTTACTCCTCCACCCCCTGAGGCGGTGGTTGTTGCCGTCATGTCGGTACTTTGAAAATTATTGTTGGTTTACCCGGACGTACACAGGGCTGCAAACAGTCGCGGGCGTAGGCGCGCGCGCGCGCACAGAGCAAATATGGATAACCCAAATAAGCCGAAATGACGTTTCGCGTACGAGACACCGGCACGACATTAATTTACCAGCGTTAGCGGCAGGCGGTGCGCGCGGGCAGGCGCGCGGCGCAAAGCTTGTTTGATATTTCTTCCGATGCGGCAAGAATAATAATCCAAGAGAGGGTTGCGCGCATCTACGCTTTCTCTCTCTCTCTCTCTCACTCTCTTTCTCCCGTCCCTCCACCGTAAACGTTGCAACGAGTAGTCTTTCAACGACGACGACGAGAGCCCGAGAGTACGCGCGCGCACTCCTATAAATCGCGTTTCCATCTCGACGAGGAAGCTCATAAACTTAAAGCGCGAGCGCGCGCGCGGATGTACTTTGCTCGAAATACGCTCCCGAGGCCAGGTTAAGACGCGATTTACATACGCGCGAGGAGACGTTAGAATTTGAGGCCGAATATACTCGGTTGCAGGCGCGGCGTAGAAAAGGCCGTAAGTGCGGCAGTATACGCGCGGAAAATTATCCCTCTCGCTTTGTCGCGTGATTCTACCGCGGTCGTTATCGCTGTATCTCGTCGATACTCTCGTTGCTTGACACATCGCTTCGAGAGCGTATTTTGCACCTTCACCGGCCGCAGGACGGGAAAGCCGTGTTTCGCGTCGCAGTCGCTCGTTACCGTAATTCAGTAAACGTATGCACATATGGATAAGCATGAATGCGGAAAAACGACTGCGAATTTATATCCCTCGGCTGTGCCGCGCGATAGTCGTAAACAAATACACATTTACCATATCTCTCTCTCTCTCTCTCTCTCAGCGTGCGCACGCGGCATTAGGATAAATTATGTCGTCGTACTTTGCGCTCCGCGCATTGTTTTATTTCCGGTGGCGACAAAAAGAGTTCTCAAAAAATTCGCGAGCAAGTAAGAATTAATTCAATTTCAATTCGTGACGCCGAGTCTCTTTCGGGAGAAATGGAAAAAACACGCTCGAACGTAACTTTCCCGGCGACCCCCTCGTTTCCTCCACGATCTTCCTTATCGAGAGTATTAATGGCTTCTCCCGCCGACGATGCCAGAGACAAATTTACGGGTTCTCGTCCAGTTTGACGTCGTTTCGGGACGAGCGTCTAAACAAACACGCAAACGGTGCTAGCGGTGCCAGTGATATACAAACGATCCGAAGAGAGACACGTGCCGGCAGCGGGCCGAATTATTTCGATGCGCGTTGCCGCGCTTTAAACGACGTCATTTGTTTTTACTATAGTTTCCTAGTAACTACTTCTCGACTACTTCTCGTCTAAACGCAGCAGTGCTAATGTTTAACGTCGAATAATATCGGCGCACCGGTATCTAAAAATGACGACACCGGCGGCGCAATTAATTATCTCGTAGAAAACAGCGGTTTCATTCTCGGCAGTTTAAATGATACTTCTTCTCTTTTATTAGGCGGAGATGGGACAAATGTGAACTGTTTTTAAGATAATTAGACTCGCCGTAATTAAACGTCGTCATTGTCGTTGGCGAAACATTCAACGCTTGCTGCGCGAGTTTACCCGTCTCCATATTTATTCGCGCTCAAAGGAGAGTGCAAATAAAAATGAAGAATTGCTAACTCGAAAAACCCGGGAACCTAGGCAGTTCGCCCTTTAAACCGCCATATTAAAAATGTGGCCACGAGAAAGCGATTACGACATTCAAATGATTTAAGAAAGATAGATGGATAGATAGATAGAGAGAAAGAGAGAGAGAGAGAGAGAGAGAGAGAGAGAGAGAGAAAGAAATCAAGTTCGTAATTTACTTGTTACTTAAAGAAATCTCCTATTTATTTCTTCGCAACCCGGTCGAGAGAGAAGCGGAGCAAGCAGGAGAGAGAGAGAAAGAGAGAGAACGAGTAAGTATTCAAATCCTGCGAGATTTCCCGCTCGAGAGATGGGCATATTCTGGAAACTCGATTCGGGAGCGGAAGAAAGATTTTTCGCGACGTCTCTATCATGAATTTCTCATGGAACACCGCGTCGAATATTTAGATATAGCGCGCGTCATCCCCGGAGCCATTCAATTTACTTATTGGACGTTCACAGCCGGCTCACAGCGCCGTGTATAATATATGTGCGAGTTGCTCGAATTTACAGGATCGTAGCCGTACGAAAATTTCACGTGGGAACTCGCTGACAAATTTTACGTCAGCGGCAGAGCCATTGGCGCACCTGAGTCCCGTCCTGGGACGCCGGCGACCAACGATGCTCTGAGATTTCAGGAGCGATTTTTTCCGACCTCCTCGGACTCCCAAGACGACGCGTGTAGCCTACGATCGACGAATGCGTCACGTTAAATCGCCGAATGATTGGATTACGGCTCGCGAGGCAGGCGTCTCTTTCCTCTCATATCGCATCATCAGGCACGATACACACGAGTGTAAAAGATCGTCGTATTGCTCGTATCGCTTGGCCGCGCGTTTTCCTCGTAAAATATCGATCGTCGATTTGATGAGCGATGAACGCTCGCCGTGGATTGACACAATTTTCGACAGGGTGGAGTGATAATCGACGCGAATCGGTGTTGCGCGCGACAAACATTTTCAACGTTCCATCGGGAGAGCGCCGCGAGATAGATGTGACGGGCGGCGGGCATAACGCAATCCACAAAAATATTGACTTTCTCGTCGATCGTCGAGAGCGGGACGAATGGCATCGGCGGAATCGGAGTACTTTTCGGCGAGTAAATGTAGTCCGCAGAGAGGGGATTCTTAATGCGCGCCGGGGAAAGCGATGTTGAGGGTGAAAAACTGTTTCGTTATCCTAATCCAGTCTTTTTCCCAGGCGAAATCCGTTCGCGATAAATGTGCCCCACCAAGTGTTCTCTCGTTCCCCCGCTCCCCTCTTATATCGTCACGCAATGCGAACCGTACATTCGTCGTATTGCGCTTGATGGCGCGTTTCGACGCGCAACGCATGTCGAAAAATGCCCGGCAATTCCACGCGTCTCGCCTCGCGGAAACGGACGAACGGAAGACTTTCGTGAACACGCAACGCCGATTCCTTTCGTCGTCGCGCCGACGCTGTGCGAAAAAAGAAGAACGAAGGGCGGGAAAGAAGGGGGGGGGGGAGAGAGAGAGGGAGACCGAGAAATGTGCACAGTGAGCAAAATATACCCGCGCGCAGGGACCTCGGGGTTTAGGACCCAATTATTACCCGAGGTCCTTAAACGTGCACGGTCCTTAATATGGCGAGGGCGGCCTTAATAAGGGAGAGGGAGTTTCGGCGCGCTCAGACCCCGGCGTGTGCACCGCCGGGATGAAAGCGACGCGGCGAGGTGGACGGAGCCCCGATACAGGAGGTCAAAAATGCGTTCAAAAAATTGCCGCCAATTTGAATTGCTAATAAGGACGGTGCGCGAGTCCACCTCGGCCCGAGTTCGGCCTAACCGGTGCAAAACAATGGTCCCCGCGTGTAGCGGTATACCCTACGCCGGCACGAAACGAGCGCCGGTGACGAAGTCCATATAAGTGTTCCGTTTGGCTCCGCAGAAATGTAGTCCGAAGGGGAAAAATAAATGACCGGGAGGCACGGGAAGGAGCGAGGAGGAGGGAAAGCGTCGGGTGGAGTGGCGCAGAGAGAGGGAGAGAGAAAGAGATAAAGCGGTAGGATCGTCGGCTCACCCTAAATAATTAGTCACTGCCACGTCTGCCGATGAGAGGGGCCGGAAGGGTAAACCGGAGAGAAAGAGAGAAGAGGCGAGTCGGAGACTCTCGACCGAGCGAGAGCGCGGATCTCGAGAGGATCTCTCCGAGGGAGAGAGAAAATGTCAACCCCCCTAGTCCCCGTTTTAGTCGCGACCTACCCGGTCGGGGAATTCGTAAGTTGAATGCGATCAAAGTGCACCGCCTTGCGACGAGTAACTACCTCTACTCGCTCCACCTCCCTTCCACCTCTTACCCAAGCCGCCAACCCTCCGAGATTGCGGAATCCGTATTCGAGAGAGAGAGAGAGAGAGAGCAAGAGCTCGTGTATAGCGGTTATTTAAAAGCGAGCGCGCGCTCGAATTAGGACCCTCCCGAGGGAGGGGGGAGAACGTTCTGGTGAAACTCTGAAATGACCGAAACGAGCGACGAGATATGATGAGAGATACCCGCGAACTCCCAACCGCCGCTGCCCACCGCGAATAGCGATGGCAAACGGCGACTGGTAACCGACGAACCGCGGACCGCATTCCCGCACTAAATACTACCGAGCGGCGGACCTTCGCTGCCACGTACACACGAGGACACACCGGGCGCTTCTAATCTGACTTCCCGCTACGGACTTCGCCGGCTCTCGCGCACGGCCTCGGTTTCTCTATTTCTCCGACGGATAATTCCTCGCCCGCGGCTCTCCGCACGTCCGTCCGGTGTTCACGGGATCGCGTTCCGCGTATTTGGATTTTTCAGCCGCGCTTCGATAGAACGGCCGTATTCGTCTCTGGATTATAGACTCTCCCCTTCCCCATCCTTCTCCACCTTCCTTGTCGTGCCACGAGCGCTTGACGCACGCACGCAACTTCCGGATGGCGAGCGTACGCATCTTTCTCGATCAACTGCCCCCCTCCTGCCCCCGCCGGCCTTCACGTCGCCTCACCACCCATCGAGAGAGATCGCTCGGACAATTATAGCGCTTTGTGGTTATCCCGACGACGAGGGAGGCCTCTCTTATCGATCGATACGTTGCAATATCGCCTCGATGACCGGTTATCTCCCTTTGAGCCTTCGACCACTTAGCCCCCTGACTGAACCCCCTCCTCTCGCCGTTACCCAGCGTCCCAATGTACCGGAGACGTTCGGCACGCATCGTGCGTATGGTGCGATTGTGTTCTGTGAATACGCGATTAAGTCCGCTCCAACGAGCGCCGAGCGCGAAACGAGGGAGATTCGATCGTTGCTCGGCTGACCCGCGAGGTTTATCGTCCTCGTTTACGAACCGAATAACGCTCACGCGTGACCCGACGAAAGTACAACTCTACGATCGTTCAGTCAACGTCCGTTTTCACTTCTCTTCGGAAAGAGGAATCCCCATCGACCAGTGCTCGATTCCTCGTCCCGTTTCTTTCAATTTCTTTCCCCGACAATATATTGTAATTTGATTATCAAAAGTATATTAAAGGCCCAATGAGACCCTCCCACGGCATTATTGATCTTTTAAGTACATTTCGCAATTACGCGTAACGCTAAATTTCAGTACTTCCCCCTCCTGTCTTCGTCAAAATTTTATTATAAAGTATACCTCCAATATTATATGACAATATTATACGAAATTACCCCCTCTCCGCTGACACATAGAATAAAAAAATTGTTCGCAACTATATTGTGGGTAATAATTATTGGAGTGCACATCTTTTTCTAGAATATAAATAATATTTAGGTATATAATGTTGAGTTAATTATTGTCATTTTATCATTTTGATTAAGAATAGTTGCGTTCTTAAAAGAATATATATTAAAAAATTGACGTTCTGATTATCAACATAAAACCGTGTCAAAACGTAAAAATTCTCCACAAAATGTCATCAAATGTGCCACAAATGCAAGAACAAAATGCGTAAACACGCGCATCCATATTTACACACAATCCCATCTAATGTAACGTTCTGTTGGCTTTACTTCCCCTCTCCCTCCTATCACAGATCGTCACGCGAGCTGATAGACCCCCCCTCCTTCGTGGCGTGACGTAATTGTTAAATACACTTTCCCCTAATATACTTTCGATTGTAAGTCAACGTAGTCTTGATTTATTGTAATTTTACTCGCGTGCACTTCCGTGCACAAGATTACCACCTGTTTTACCTTCATATTTCTGCATTAGTATATAATGTTACGTTTTTACCGTTCCACTTCCCTCCATCCGTCCGTCCCAAAGAGAAGAGCTTTCGCGTGGGGCTCTCGATCGACCTGACCGCGGTGACCCGACGACCTGACGGATAGCGACTGATACACGCATGCGACAGAATACAGCCGGTCGAGTAACGACATAAACTATCCTGCGGGCCGGACTGCCGCCTGGCTTTTTTCGTTCTCTCACTCTTGACCAGCCTCCTTCCTCCACCACTTCCCTGTGAGATCGCCCGCTCTCTCTCTCTCTCTCTCTTGCGCGATAGAGCCCCGGTCCCTCGACAGTGATGGAACTCGTAAGTATTCAACTTCACGGATGTTAAGTGCATAGCGGTGCCGCGCAACGTAACGCGCGCATATTTGAACCCGTTTCTTACGGCATTAAATATATTACAACGTTTAAGATAATATCGCCGCGCGCGATGTGCGCTGCTTGTGCGACCGAAGACACACGCACACATACACGCAAACACGCGCGCACACACACATGTGCTTCGCACATGTTCACGAGGGGGCAGGGGGGCCTATTTGCATTTCGTTTTGGACGGCGATAATTATACCGGCAAAGTGGTACCCCCGGCTTGATTATCCGATATAAAGTACAATGTTGCGCCGCGGCGGTTATCGAAATAAGTATCACGCTCACGTCGTTGAGATAATATATCGGCGAGACCGCGTGTACGCGAATTAACGTTGATATTGCATGAGACGAAAAAGAGTCGTTTTAATTTCGCCGATCGCGGCCTGCGCTGTTGGCGGCCCCCCGCGCGCCAGCGAGCGAGCGAGCGGGCGGGCGCGGACGCGCGCGGGACCCCCTTTTCGCGCACTCTACGAACTTCTCGTTCCCTCCGTCGGGGCCCGTTATTCGCGCGGCCTTCCCGGAGAATTGAGACGTCGAATCGCGAAGTTCATAAAAATCTGGAAGCCGTGCGAGCGAGCGCTCTCAGGCTCGCGTGTCCGCGTGCTCCTCGCACGCGTCGAGCGCCCCTCCCCCCCACCCCCTCAAAGAAGGGGGCGTCCTCTCTCTCATTAAGCGCTTGATTAATAAAATTCAATTATCGCGGGCGCGCGCGCGCGCGAATCATTTATTACCCGTACCGAGTAGGGCCGTCAGTATAATTCGAGTATTTCTATACCAAGGCATCCAAATTCGCGGGTACTCAACCATTTTTTTTTTATAGAACCACGTTCTTTCCTGACATACTGTCCTCGTTAATCTGCGCGTAAAAGTATCAAGGTAAGTTCGAGAAGTGAATGCTGCGTCAGATATTTCTTATTCCATTTTAACACATCCTGATGTATGTAATGTACGTAATATACGAAATATTTCGCATATAAAGTATCTGCTTTTCATTGACCTTACATTTTATTTTAATTCTATATTTCCGTAGAAATATAGCTTTTCATGATTTTATGCAGGAAAAAAAATAATCTCGTTGCGTAGCGAGACCAACACGTACACACATCGTTGTTATTGCATATCAGTTATGACAGCGATTTTGCTAAGATGGCATTAAATTTGCTGCGCCAACAAAATTCTTTTTCTCCCTGTACCTCTTTTGTACTTTTACGGATAGAATAACTCGAAGAATAAATAAGAAAAAATAATACTAAGAACGGATAATTGGATACCAGATATCAGGGTGCCCGAACACCCGAGTAATTTGAGAAATATTTAGGTGCCTGGGCGCCCGAATAATACCCGAAAGACCAGAGATACCCGAGTGGTACCCGTAATTGACACCACTAGTACCAAGGCGAGGATCGATGCCGTTCCCTACTTGCGACCTTGTAAGTCGTGCAAATCCAGGTGGGAAAGCCGTTGTAACGCTCTAAACGGAATCAGTCGCGAAAAAGTATGCTCCTTGTACATTTGTACGAGGCAACGTGAGATTTTCTCTCGTGTGCGCGCGCGAGCTAGAATCGCGAATAAGCTCCGTTCTATTTGCCCGCCTAGTCGCCGACTCGTCGAGCGCTACTTTTCTCTTCGGACTGCTTAACTCAGAGTCAACCTGGCTGACGGAGATTAATGAGGAACAGAATCAAACATGACACTATCGTGCGACTTTGGAATCGTCTTGAATAAGCGATACGGGGATTGTCGAGCATATCCTCTGATCGTCGCTGTGTTCGATTACTCGACTTATACACGGATCTTGTGTCTCGACCGTCCTAATTTTACTATTTCGATTGGATTTTAAAGAAAGATGTCGGAGTCGCTGAAACCAGACACCTTCGTAAAAAAATCGAAATAACTAGGATCAAATTATTAAACGTGGCCTGAAAATCATCGGTGTGTGACTATCTTTCTCATTATTAGCTTCTGAGAAGTTATATCAGTATAAATTTCTAATAATGTTAAATGCTTTATATATAATCTTAATTTTCGCAATGCGAGACGCGAAAGTGTAACGCGAAAGTGTAACGTGCACGGGTTTTGAAGATTGAGAAAATAAATGCGACTTTTCGTCCTTTGAAGAGAGAAAAGAACAATGGGGAGGAAAATATCTTGCGAGAAGGATCATTCGCGATGACCGAGCCGGAGTCATTAAGGATTTTAATCAAACGTTCTCTCCGGCGCAGGAAGGGTGGGGAGAAGAGCGTCTCCCGTCCGCTACTAGGAAAGTTCTGGCATAAGATACACCGGACTCTCGTGATTCTCCCCGGCGCTCCCGGCACGCGGTCCATGGATGGCGATGACCACCGTAAAAGGACATTTGTCGCTTTATATGGTCGAATCGGCTACCAAATGCATCGCGCGAGCCGGCCGTAGAAAAACAAAAGGAACCCGTCCCGAGCGCGGCTCTCTCTCGCGGCTCTCTCACGCAGAGGTTCACTCCGCGATGCGATGCGATGCGACGTGATTGCTCAAAATAATACTCGCGCCGTACCTCGCGGCCGGCGATTAAAACCGATACCGAGGTACCGTTTCGGCGAGATCGATCGTCGACACAATGGCAGATACGTAATAATAAATATATCGTACGTGTGTACTCACTTTCTCTCTCTCTCTCTCTCTCTCTCTTCAATTTCGTTATATCTCGGTGAATAAGTAAAGCAAGCCTTTCACTTTGATTTTCCCACGAGTATCGAAATAACGTGCACTTTCGACTGTAATTAAAACAAAATGCGACACGATTCCGATATTTTAGCGGCTTTCTTTCTCTATTTGTCTCTTTCTCTCTTTTTCTCTCTATTTTGCCACTGCCGCCGCCGCTGGGATTTCAATTTATTTTGTCGAGTCGTGGAAGTCGTACTCCGCACAGTCGCGTTTCCCATTGTCGGATCCGCGGGAAATCCCCCGGAACGCTGATATCGCGTCGCGCGGAAATCCACCGACTACAGTCAATCCTATCACGAAGGTCGAGAGGGAAGTACCAATCGGTACTTTTTCGCGCCGTATGGATTGCGTTTTAGGGGATCGAAGGCGAACGCACCGCGAATAGATAAACGCGCGTTCGCGGAGAGACCGTGGATTTCATCGACGATACGTGAGAGGGCACGAGGATGAGGCTGAAGCAAAGGATGAGGTAGAGGATGAGATGGAAGAGAACGAGCGAAGGAAGAAGTCGACCGTGAAATCAATGCCACTTTTTTATTCAACCGGCAAAGTCTCTGTATTTTTTTAACGCGTCATTTTTCAATCGCCGCACTGATTTCCGCTGATTATTTCAATGCTCGACCCAAGTTTGAATCACCGAACGAGGATACCGAGGAGAACATGCGGCAAATAAATACTATTCGCGATATTCGTTAGCTCGTTTCATCGTCTCTCTATCGGCTATATATTTAATTTGTTATACGCTGTTGATTATGTGCTTTACGCGTAAATTAGTGAGATGCGGCAATATTAAGGCGCCGGCGGTCACCGCTATGGCAACCAACGCGTTGACGTGAATAAAAGTGCATGTAATATCGATAAAGTTAGTCTGATTTACGCACGAGAATATTTCTGACCGATCGAACTCACATTAATTGCACCGAGATTTTTATTACTACGAGAATTATTTCCCGTGATTTATAAATGTCGTCGTATTCGACGGACATGTTCGATACTCCGCGCGCGTTCAAAGAGTGCGTCTTTTTCCTTTTCTCTTTCCCTCTTCCGTCTCTCGAAATTCCCACGAGAAGCTATAAATCCATTAGTATAAGTCGATAAAGCGACTCCGCATTGTATAGCAGAGGCGCGAGAATGACGGAAGGAGAGAAGGAAAAAAAGGAAAAGGATACCGAGGAGAAATACGACTGACAATATCGCAAGTCAATGAAGTCGTTGCGACAGGACGGCGTGTTGTCTACGAGAAATGTTCGCTTTACATCAACGTGCTACGGAGAATTTATGCGAAACGATTCATATCCTTGATTTGCAAGACTTAATTCGACAAAAACGAGCAACGGAGAGCGCAAATTAGTTCTCCGCGCGATTGCATTAGATTACAATCTCATCTTCATAAGTCGTGTGTGTGAGAGAGAGAGAGAGAGAGATGCCGGAAGACAGTATTCTCTTGAGAAAGGAGAATAGTTCCTAAATATTTCAAAAGGTCCTTTCACATAAAATTAAGATTGATACTTTGACATACAGTGTGTAAATTACTCAAATATTTTCACACAGATGACGTAATCGTTCGTTAAAGGGAGATCCGATTTCTCTTTAAACAGCCAGAATTGAATCGTTGCGGCTGTCCTCGTATGAACGTATTACAAACACACGTGTGCTTTATTATACTTACAAGTGAAATGAAGATTAGCGTAACGAGTGATGATGAAGTTACATTAGTGAAATCGATAACTGACGGGTATGAATAATCACTGTTTATCAGCAACTACCATGTGTTTAAAATGAAATGATATATTTCAATGCCGGGGGTTTGCACAACGAATAGAAAGAGAGAGAGAGAGAGAGAGAGAAGCTTGGAAATGATAAATTAAATATTCATCGGTCGGCGTACGAATTTTCCGCGCGCTTCAGATGATTCCCGCATCTCATTAAAACGACTGAATCTTTCATCAAACATTAATACGTCTCAGAAATATGAAGTTAACAGGGCGTAGCTGAACCGCGTATAACCACGTTTCCTGCGGTTCGGCCGCGAACGACGAAATTAACAAGTCATTCACGCGTTCTAACGAGCGACAAAATGCGTGTTGATTAAAAACATATGGATCTATTTGCTACACGTTAACGTGCCATTTATTCGCGGACATCGATGTGCATCGATATGCCATGGATTACGCGTCATAACCATGCGACGACGACGTGCAGTCACTTCGTGCCATTTTTCTCTCTTTCTTTTCACAGGAAAAAAACACACACGAGAGAGAGAAATGTTATTTGGGCGGCAAATAACGTTCTCCTTCACCGCGATCTGTTTCCACCACGAATCTCTGAGAGCGAATCTCTGTGTTCCGACAATTAAGAGCGCGTACTTGGATGCGTTTGAATTTATATCCGCTATCCGAGAAGATATCTTTATCGATTCGTCCGATAATACTTGTGAGAGGAAGAAAAAGAAAGAGAGAGATAGAGAGAGAGAGAGAGAGTGAGTGAGAGTACGAAGAAATAGTCGGTTACCGCGGGCGGGAATCGCCGTCGCGCCAGATTTCCGAAAGAGTCCACTCGTTATCTGGCCGTTTCGCCGGGAGCCAAACTACGTTATAAAGATTCGTGGGAGGGCCAAAGTTTCCCCAACGAAAACCTCCTTACTGCGTTACCCTCCGCCGTCGCTGACGACGACGGCGAAGACGACGACAATACCGGCAGACGCTTGCGTAAAAAGCCAGTGGAGAAAGTCTCGTTCGCGCATTCCTTGCCTCGCGAATTCCGATATCAAGGAACTTCCTCCAAATAATTCCTCTCCCTCGCGCACCCAGCCCTGCCCGGCCGACACTACTGCCACTATACAGTCGTTCCACTCTGCGAAATGCCGCGGCGGCAAATAGCGAAACAAACTTCCGCCCCTGATCCGGAGAGAAAGTTCATCCCCAATTGTCCGATAAGAAGCCGAAGTCCTCGGATACAACCGAGGGACAAACCGAGTTATCTTCCCTTCGTTCGCCGCCGCTAGAGCAAAAGCGATGAATCAGCCCGGCCGATATGCCTTTTCCTTTTTGCCGCCCATTTCCGACCCCGTCCTCTCTCCTCGAGTCTTTCCGGAGAGCGTCGCCGACCGGTGGGGAGATCGTTACTTGCCGGATAATCGTCGCGACCGTGTTGACTCGAACGTCTCCGGCGAGATCGCACGAGACACTGTACACCATCTCCACGGCGGAAGTAAGACTCGGGGGGGGGGGGGGGGGNGGGGGGGGGGGGGGGCGGCCACCACTCGGAACTCGGGCCGTCCGATTGATATTTTCTTCGCCGATATTTCTCATTATTCCGGCGTCTCGGAGAAGCGCCGATATTCCTCGCGCAAACCCCGGCGGAAGCGAGGGATGAGGCGTAACGCGCTGAGGGCGCTTGGGCGCGCCCAAGTTCTTCGTGTTCCATACCTTCGTGCCCGATAATATAACGAGAGTTTACTTTGAGGGGAGGCAACACACAAAGGCTGCACTGTGTGCTCCGCGGCGGCGCCGAGGGTGGCGCGGGGCGTCCTCGAGACGGTCGAGTTCGCGCGTGTGAGAGGCGAGGACGCGACCAACGCGCCTTATCACGGATAAAGGATGACTGCTCAAACTTTGCCAGGCACGCGCCCAACGGCGGATGTATTGTAGAAAGGTTTTTCCGACGGCGATTTTCTTCCCCGGATCGCGGAGATAGAGGTGTAAAGATCCTCTTGTGGTGCCTCCGCGGTTCGATGGCGCCTTCTCTTGCCCTCTTTCTATCCTAATCAAGAACTTATTGCTCCGTTACCTTAACGGTATCAGTCCTCCTGTCAATCTTACCGAAGAATGGTAGGCTGCATCGAAAGGGAACATAGCGCGAAACGAAAGATAGCCGTCCGACTTCACCGGCTTATAATGGAGGTAACATTGATAAAACGACCGAATCTTATGACACCTCGCGACGCGCCGGGTACGCGACTCAGCTGGCACTTTAATTTCTCTATTTCTCGTTGCGTCCCCGTCTCGCAAGCTCGCTGACTTCGCGCAGGTCGCGTCGAAACGGGGCAATAACCCGGTTTATTACGCTCGAAGATTTAAAGCCGGCGAATTAATTTAATCACGATCCGCCGCAGGAGCCGGCTTGCGGCGGTTTACGGGCAGGCCGCTTTGTCACCTCGTATCTCGCGGTTATTTTTATCGCAGATAGAAGCCGCCCGAATTTATTTGTTCGCTTTTTTTTCCGTTCGGTTCATACGCCGCGCCCGCGAAAATATTCGGCCCGCGCCAGTGATACGCGCGATTTGTCATTTTGATACCCGCGTGCGAGCGCGGACGCGCGCGCGCGCGTGTTACGGCCTCGCGCGTAAATTTTCGGCCGCCCCGGCGACGAGAATTAACGTTCCGTAGAACTCGTAACTTTTGTTGAAGCGGTTTCTACGTTGGTGCTTGTTGTCGCGTTGGACTTTATGTTCCTCATAGGACACCACTACCACCGCCGTCACCACCGCCGGCACCACCACTTGCGCATAATTTCGTAATCGCTTCCAACATAATTTGCCCGACCGCGCGCGCGTACGCGCGGTTCCGCAAATCTCAAAGCTCGCCGTAAAATTGGATAAATAATCGCGTTTGAAAATTTATCTCCTATAACTCGTGCCGCCGGTATGAATGTGATCGAAGAGCGCACATAGTCTTCTCTCTCTCTCTCTCTCTCTACATACACACACAGAGAAAAAGATTTCCTTGGATTTAATGTATGTGTTTGTTTGACTTGAGTTTATTTAATATAAACAACATAATTTAACGTCAAATATTATTTTGTTTGAATGAAAATGTTGCACCAGAGTAAAGCATATTGTTTGACAGAAAAAGCAATATTATTTAGAGAAGATAATATATTTGGTTTCCAATGAAAACGTTGATTTCCTTATATATTAAATATTGCTCTACTGAAACAAAGAGGTTCTTTAAAATTTGTCTAACATCGTAATGTCTGGACGGAGAGAGATATGTTGTTTAACGTAAAGATATTTATCGTATGAGAAGCCAGATAACCCTGCCCACTGAATCAAACGTTCGTTCGTTTTCTCCATTCCAAGAGACAAATTTGTTTCAGTTAAAGAAATGTTATCAAATCCAAAGAAGTCTTCTTCCCTGTGTATAGTCACATGTAATTCCGAGCTTGAGACCAAAATTCCAAAGCTTAAATTAGCTTCGAATTAGCTTCGAAACGCCAACATGNAAAAAAAAAAAAAAAAAAAAAAAAAAAAAAAAAAGAACGACCAACATGGAAAACAAATTTTCACTCCCGAACCGGTGCGCGTCCGTCGGAAATAAAGAGCCTGGCTTCGGCTTCTCCGGGGAGACACGGCGCGGTTCGCCTGAATTAACAGTCACGTTGGCTCCCGCGGGAGCCAACCAGCCGTGGGGAGACGCGGTCGAGTCCCGACGTCGGGACCGTGGCGGCGAGACAAAAGTAATTAAACCCGGAGGAGTGCTCGATAATTTAACACACGTTTGGCGACGCGCGACCACCGCGCACGGACGCGTAACCACCCTTTTCTTTACGCCGTTGGACGATGCGAGCGCCGACATCTTCCCTCCCCGGCGCATCCCCGGGACGCGAATGAGGAGGAAGCGACGGACACGCCACGAGTCCATAGAAACCCTTCCTGCGAGCGATGAAAACACTGTGTAAAGGGCATTATGCATACGGCGACACGTACGTGCGGATACGTACGTGGTTTGGCACGGGGATGTTGCCCGGGACGAAAATGCAAATTGGACGGCGCGACGGTGGCACGAACGGCGGGGGTGAGAGAGCGGGGGCTGGGCCAGTCGTTAATTTTTTCCAAGGTCCGACGGGAACGGCGGATGATACAGCGAGTTTCGTAGCCGGGCCATTCTGCTCGCCGTTATTGCCGGATCGTAATTATTATCGCCGACGACGACGAGAGCGACGGGGACGATGACGACCGCGTCGTCGCTATTCAGTCGTTACCCGGCTGCTGTCTTTTTTACGCACCGCGTTGCTGCAGTTTATAACTCGCGCGCGACGGCCTTTATTCCGAGGCGGTTTACGCTCGCCTTCGATTTGGAGGATTCGATATGATGGCGATCCGATTCCCTCTCTTTCTCGGGAGACGAGATCTCCGTTGGGAAAATATCGAGGAGAGAACGCGCTCTCCGGGCGTTTATAATTCGACATATCACTCGAATATTTCTCATTTCTATATTCAAATTACCGAAAATTACTATTATTTTACCATTAGCGTTATTATTATTATTATTTGAGCTTTACTGTGAATACTATTGCATTATTATAACAACCCGGTAAATATCAACTAACAGTAACGTAATATCAATGTTATAATTTCCCACTCTCCAAAAATATCACTGTTGTATAACGCGTTATACTACATTGTTGAAAAATTATAACATTGATATTACGTTACTGTTAGTCGGTGGAAACGTTTGAAACAATTTGAGGTACAAATGATCGATAGCACTTAAAGAGCGAAACGACAGACGAACAGCTGACATTTTAAGCCTAACTCCGTAGAAAAAAAAAAAGAAAAAAAAACTAACGAGGACAAGCGATAAACTGAGAAAAAGGAGGTGCAAAATATGTTACATTGCACAACTATGTATGCCTTTCGTCCAATTAAAACTTACACAAACACTCTCAGTGTTTGATAAAGTCAGAGATTAATTCCGGAGAGTAATTTTAGCTTAAAACGCGGAGTTCCTAACTCTTTCGTCGGACTTCAATTTCAGTTAGAGTTGAATTAGCAACTCCCCCTTCAAAATTTAATCCTTACGCGCGGACAACGTGAAATTTAAAAAATTTTTAAATGTTTATCCGGTGACAGGGTCGCGCGCGCACGTTGAGCGGAGACAAAAGTTCGCGTAAAGTGTCTATTAATTTAGCTCCGAGTAAAATGAAAAATTTCGCGCAAGGATCGAAACAAACTCGAATTACGTCCGAGCGACAACCTTCGCGCCGTCGCGCGTAATCTTCATAAAAGGACCAAGTATGCGCGTTGAAATACATGTCGTTCTTTTTCAACCCGAAATGCGCATACGTGCGATTTATGCAGAACAGAAAAAGACTTTGCCGAACTGTAATTTGCGTTCGTTGAAAATGCAGGTGAAAAAGTACAGCCGAATGGGATCATCATCAAGCCCCGCGAATTCGCGGATATTCGATGTCGGAGCGCGCGCTCGAATCACCATCCCGGCGAGATTTCGCGTCGAGCGACAATAAAAAGTCGATCGGCGATATTAACCGATAACGAGATAAGTTACCCCGGTTGAGCGTCATTACCGTCGTTTGTCGCGAGCTGGGAGAGCGGGGGATGAATAAATTCCCCGTTTTAAATTTATACAAAATACGCGCCGGCTGGCCGGCGTGCGTCGCGCGGAATTGTAATACGAACGTCGGCGATACGAGAACGCGCCCATAACATATTTATCGCGCGCTATCACGCGTGGATCCAGGCGCGGCGGTAAATACATCGCGCCGGAAGATAAACAAATCCGTCGGACGTATTCATTTTTGCCGGCCGATTTCCTGCCCGTCGGTGGTCTCCCGGAAGTGCACAACCATCGCGGGGCGGTTTAATTGCTCTTAATAAAATCGCTGCATCGAGCATTTGTTGCGCCGCCAAAGCGAGGGAAAGGAGGAAAGGGTGTGTCGATCAAAACTTGCCGACAACATGCTCGCGTTCACTGACCAGTGGGAAAATGATTTCAAGGAGTCGTTGTAATCCGTTATAATCCGCGGAGCTGTAAAATAGTTTGCAACGAGAAGAGACGCAGCGCGTTGCTTTTCGATATGCCGCGAATCACGGTCTTTAATTATTACAAAGAAACATTATTGCCAAATCACTAAGTAGTTTGTCGCTGCAACAGCTTTACATTAGTATCCGGAAAAAAAGCTGTTTACGAGTTACGGATTATGTCAGAGACCTAATCAAGGTTATACCGCGTAATTGCACTGTGCACGTCAAATATCACGGTGCCACGCTGATTTCTTTAAGGATGAAACCATCGATACCTTCCTATAATTGTTCACCGACGCAAGACGATCCAATATTCTTCACACACACACACACACGTGGCTCATTAAAATCGACGAGGAGACGGATGTTTTCTCGTAAGATCTCGCGGCGCTTCAGCGCGCGTTCGTGCCGTCGAGGCTACGGTCGGACTTTACGATCGCCCAGGATCGCCGCGGTAGATCCGTTAAACCACACTTGGCTAAACTAATCAGGGTTTAGTGCACGGACGACCACCTCGCTCGACTGGCAGGGAGGAGTCCTACCGAAAATCCGTGGTACGCGGCAAAGAAAGTCGCCCGGCCGGACTCCGGCGATGCAAAAACGACGAGATTCGCGGGGCCGCATGCATGCAGACGGGTCCTCGCACACTCCGCTGCCGCAGGACCGCCGTCCGCAGCGGACGGGGTCCGAGGGACTTATTGCGAGCCGCGTGTCAAGAAATTCGAAGGCTTCCGAGCGACACGTAAGAGATGTGTCGGGGAAAAACGTGCAGGCGGGATCCTCTATCAACTTTCCCAGTTCCCGAAGTGGATCTTCCCCGCGAAACAGTTTACTTGGCGCGTTTTCACTCTACTTTACAGGAAACGCGAGCAAAGTTCGATCGAATATAACACCGAGAAGCACACGTGACCGTCTCCTCCTCCCGAGTAATTGGAAGTGGTCGATGCCCCGACGAGCGGTGTTAAAAAAAGAAAGAAAGAGAAACGTAATTCTCGAACGCGCTCGAGGAAGTTGAAGGTACTCAAATTAGACGCCACAGTTATCCGTCGTTCGTGCACCCCCGCCGCAAAATGGTACGATAAATAATTAAAGAGCTGTAATTAAATGTCACCGGGGGACTTATACGCATAATGCCGGTCTCTACCTCGCGATAATGTAATTAATATTCAAATTACGATCGGGCTGTTTAATGTTGAAACGCGGTGACTGAATAGCAGCGAAGGTATTCGACGCCCTCGTATTATTATGGATGTTATTATATATTATACCCGTGCTTGATTTCGATATTCACATCGATAATTCAGTATTGTGTAATTCCACTGACAATACGGGATGTAATGCCTGACACGAGGCAGGCAAGCCGCGGGCGACGTATCGCAGAAAATATTGTAAGCGCACGAAGCATGTAAATCTGCTGCCGTCCAATGTTACACAACATAATATTACGACTTACGCATACACACGCTATCTGTGTTCCGCTCCGTTATTTTGTTTGCAAAGCGCGTCGCAAGTTCCAGGTAACAACATTGGCAAAATTGAAAGACACCAAAAAGACAGAGATCGCGTCTCCGTCGGAAGTAAAGAGAAATTTATTTTCATCGTGAATATTTTTTTTACACGGGACGATTTGAGAAGGAAACCGCGAAATTTCGGAACGCACACGGTAATCACGAAATTCTATGAAAAGTTTTCCGAGTAAACGCAGATTTTCTTGAGAGCAGACACGACTTCAGTATTTCGTGATACAGTCGAGCGGCTTGCGTTCGTGCGTGTTCGCTTCTTTTATTCTTCTCATAAATCGGTTCTTTTGGAACCCTCTATTTCGCGTACAAAAGTACTAAAATAACACAATCGATAAGGAAATATACTTTGTGAGATCCACTCGATCGGATTTCGCTATCGTTGCTGTGTTTTCGTTGGTAGCCGCGGCTCAACAACGGAAACTTTCATCACCTGTGAAGATTTTACGTTACTCGTGAAATCCACGAGGATCCACGAGGATCCAAGAAGATCCGAGAGGATCAAGCATCATTCGAACGGAATTGTGGTGAAAACGTGTAACCCATGGAGAAACTATTCTATTGATTCTTTTTCTTACGTATGTGCCGCCCGTTTGGCGCGCTACGCATTAATCTTACGTACCAGACATTTTTGACATCGCAGCCGCCACGTTCCGAGCGATCTCGCATCAACTCGCCTGGGTTAATAACGGGCTTATAATGCTGCCTATGGCATCTGGAAACCTCGATTGGACGCGGCAGGTTCTCTTGGTTCGCGCCCATCACGATTTGGAACTTGCAGCGGTCAGTTTGGGAGATACGCCAGGATCGTCGAACCGCGTGCGAGGGCCGAATGGTTCCACGCCGGGACGAAGCCCATTCGAGAATTCGATCGTCGCCGACGGAATTTACAGGTTGCCGCGAAAATCGCGTGTACAAGATACCATTAACCGGCCTTCTCGGACAATTCCGTTGCACATCAGTGTTAACCTCGAGACATTTTTGACATCGCAGCCGCCACGTTCCAGACGATAATATTTGCCTTTTTATTAAAAATTCTTTACCGGCGAATTCACTCGGCAAAACTTCTTTATCCTGCAGCAACTAAACTGCCTCTACTCTAATTACTAAGAATAATTCGCTAATTCGGTTATGCCAAATAAATGTTATCCTTGTCCCAACGAAATACGTGGTAGCAACGATGGTTTCACTACAACGATAAAATGATTGTCCTTCGTGTGTCTCACACGACAACAATCTCATCTTATGAAATGCTTCCACCGACTTTCTCATTCCGAACGATTCCGTCGATATCGGATCTATTGAATAATCGTCGCGATACATCATCATCGTTTACACGCGTGCAACGTGGGCTCTCGCGACTTGAGCGATTCGCCCCGGCGACACACACTCGGCAAGTTCGGCCACGACAAACGATGCGTGGAAGAGGAAAGTTGCTACATGCTACAAATAAAACTTCGGCCTGTTCTTCCAACCACTTTCCTCCCATATGACTTGCGTCATTCCTGTTCGCCGGGAGCTGAACTTCGTTAATGTAAGTTTGTTTGCGCTGCGGAGCAATTTGTATGCTTAACCTACGCTTCGCGGAGTCTCGTCGGAATTACACCTTACGATTGTTGTACGGAACTTCGTTATCGAAGTTTGTTAAGTTCTAACGGAGATGGTATATATGCCCGCGATAATAAAAGAAAACACTGTTCTGGCATATCGGCCTTGTTAGACCGTCCGTCTAAAATCGACAAAGCGGCTCTCTTCTTTTCTCCCTTCGACTCAGAGACTTGAGGATGAACTCCGATATTAATTAAATTCTTCCCCTGCCGTGCGAGCGGCGAGGCCTCGCTAATAACGGATTAATTAATCCTCGCGTTTGATTACGACAGAAGAAGCGAACAACAATCGGGAAGAACAGTCGTCGCATCTGCTGCTCGAGGCGCGCCGGCTCGTTCATCAGCCGTGAGAGTCGTGTCTGTTGGCTTCTAAATCGTTGCACATTCGTTAGCCCGGTTATTAAGATCCCGCTGTTCCAAAGGACGCGAAGGCGGCAGGCGCATCGCGAGAACAACGTCTCCCTCCGTCATTGCGTCCTTCCTTCCTCCGAGACCGGTGCCTTCGCGCGACTCCCACTACTTAACCTCCTCTTCTTCCGCAGTGCACCCGGGAGCGAACGCGCCAAGTCTCTTCTCTTCTCGACCGACTACCACTCCGTAGGAAACCATGATTAAAGCGGTGTTAAGCCGCGGCGGGGATGCTGCCGGCTGCAAGCCCGCCGAGATAATGACTCGAGGTCGGAGGATGGGTCTCTGCGGATGAGTCGCGAGGGGAGAAGGCGCGGTATCCCGGTTTTGGGTTCACACATAGCCCGAAAACTCCGCTGTAGTCGGCCCGAGAAGCCGCGCAAGGGTGTGCGGCGATAGATGAATGGGGTAAGAATGACGTGGAGTAACGCGAACGCCGCGGAAATGTTACGCGTACACGGTGGAACAGGCGGTAAGTATGCGTCGGATGTTCGCGCGGGGACGCACGATTCGAGAAAATTGCGCGGATCCTGCGCACACGGAAAGATACATGCTGCGTAGAAGTAAATGTTATTTCTTTCAGATATTTTATAAATTTATATATCCGGAAATATATTACGAGTTCATCATAAGCATCAAATTTGCATCAAAATATATTCTGAATCTTCTAAGCGAATTTGGTATATACTTCAACCGAGGATATTAAATTAAAGCAAAAATCGGGTTGCTTATTTAAATTAACTGAATCGAACTTTCCGGAAAATTATAACAAAGAGGCCTCTTCGATAAGGTTTTATAATATTTTTGAAAAAAATTCATTCTTCTCTTGAGTATACGTGATAACGAGCTTTTCGAACATTTGTGATAAGCATATTTGGAAGCTATTATCAAGAAAATATTTTTTGCTGAAGACTACTGTTGCCCAAAAGAAGGAAAGTAAATTGAGTAATTTTTAATAGTAGAATGATATTGTTCTGTTTGCCCGAGAGTTTGCGACAATTAACACGTTGAATGCCGTGACAATCGCCGGTGACCGGTATTATGATACTACCGCGTCTCATTTAGCCACGTATAAAGTGTAAATAACACATGCGCTATCACCGTTCATCTGGAAATCCCTACAGACTACTCTGTAATTTTTTTTATGTGAAAATGTAGAACTTAATTTGTTTATGTGGACATAGAATGGAAAATTATCACTGTCATACATACGTGACGTCGATCTCCCGTGAGAGATGTGACACTGGTAGCGAATGTGTTAATTGCATCTGCAAAATCGTTCGTACGGCCGATGAAACGAAACGAAAGATACATGCGTGCCGAATCGCATTTATTTGCCGTATCTCTCTGGCAATTCGATCATCGGCTGAGCTTTTATACACAGACAAAGAGATGCTAAATTCAAGTAAATAATTACTCCGATAGTCCTTAGCAAATTTTTACTTGGATTAAGTTTGATTTGAATCAAGTGAAAATTGACTAAGGAGTGCTAGAGTAATTATTTACTTGAATGTAGTACTTTTTCCTGTGTACAATCAATGGGGAAATCAAAGCGGCGGTCGAGGCGTTAATAATTATCGCCATGATCTGAAAATCGATACAAAATTGTTCCCGAGAAAATCGTTGTATTGTTGCTATTAGATTGCGCTCGAACAGCGCGCGAGAATAACGCCTATCAATTATACGCGTACCTCCCGCAATTAATTGGATTTCCCGCACAATTGGAAGGTGTAATCGAAAACGAGCCCTTCTCCGATGCGGTAGCAGTGAGGAACGAGAGGCGGGAAGTGAGAGAGGTCGATGGAGGAAAGTGACGACGCGGCGGGAAAGGGTTGTTGACGTGCTCATCCTAAAGAGGCGAGAGATCATCGGGGTGGCTATCCCTCGGGGCTGTTCTCGGACCACGAAATTTCCGAAACGTTCCCACATTTCGAGGGGGCCCCTGACCCGACGTGTAACTTTCCGACGTAGGAACCCCTTGTTTTGCCAAGAACACCTTTTCCGCTCCCTCTCTATCCGCCTATCTCTTCTCTGTCCGCTACCTCCGCTCGGTATTTAATTTAAAACACGGAAGGGCGCGTGATGTCACGTATTCACCGAGGCGTTTTAGCGCGCGTCCCGATGACACCGACGAGGTGATCATCCGTAACTGCAATTTAACACGCGCCGACGCTGGCGACGACGCTGACGACGACGATGCCGGATGGAAAGCGGACGGCATATGCATTAACGTTTAAAGTGCAGCCGCGCGCAAATAGGTTTACCGATGAAAAATGTCGTCTACCACGTCGGCCATGCCGGCCGGGGGAATCCCTCGGATGTCAGCGCGATGAAAATGTTGTATTGAGATAAATGGCGAAAATTTTATCTCCATCATTTTCGCCGTGGCGAAGATTAATTCGACGCATGGCGGGGACGCGACATCTCCAGCGCGTGACAGCATTTAAAACTGCGCACCCGTTTCTCGCGGAAACGAAACCGCCGTTTCGTTTGTCTCGTTAATATCTCGGTAGGGTGAAAGGGGGGAGGATACCGGTGCCGGAGCGTATACGCTGAAATACGCCGGAGCTTTTTGCGAGCGCTTTCGCAAATAACAGTAGATTTACCAAAATTTCTCCCGTATTCTCTCCACCGGATGAGAGAGTCATCTCCCTCTCTGTCTCTTTCTCTCTACCGTTTGGTCCAATTTTAACAAAACGCGCACGGCATTTTCAAGCATATTTTGCAATTTCAAATCATTCCACTCCGAGACCATTCTCTGCGAGTGCGACACACAAAGGTGCGATTTTACGTATCAATTATAAAACTTCATTAAGCTCCAACGACACCGTGCTCATCATTTTCATTATGCGACACTCTCAGATTTGCCAAGCTGATTCGACCTCACGGTCACATGTCTCGAGCTTGAATTCAGCTTTTGTCAGGTGAGCGATGCGTTTCCTCGCACAGGAACCGGATCGAGGTGCAAAAATATGAAAAAGTGCCCGGAGGACGTCTAACGACGCGAATTTCACCGAGATGTGCGACGGGCGGACCGGTCGCCTAGGCCGCGGGATTTTATTTTAATGCTTCGGGACGGCTCGTAAAGCCGGTAAAACGCGAAAATTCATTTTCTAAAGTATTTTCATAACGAAGTTCGGCTAGAATGTTCAACGTGCCGAGCCGAGGCCCGAGTCGAGCGGCGCCGCGCCAAAAAGGTCTAAGCTTCCGGCAACCTCGAAAAAACCTTTAATCCCGCGCTAACTCGCAACCGTTTTTCCCTTTCACGGAGCGAAACTTTCGGCTTTGCTAATAAACTTCGACCACCGGCGTGGCTTCCTCGCTCTCTCGCTCGCTCGACAAGCCGGCGAGCGTAATCACTTAAATAAGCTGCGTCCAATGCTGCGACGAGCCGATATTTCGACGGCGTCTTTCTTGCGACGACAAGATCCCCGATAAGCCGAGTCGCCGCATCCGCGAACGCATTAATATTTCATATTAGGAGTACACCTGGCCTCCTTCGCCGCGACTGTACAAATACTAGGATTATAGTGCTGCTTCAGATATGATGCATAATTTAGCAAACGTCACGAACGTAGCGCGGCGCAAAAAGAGCTCGGCGCAAAAAAGGCGGCGCAGAAAAAGCGGCGAGGGGGACGGAATGAATATGAAAAATACGAAGGAATCAGCGGTGCGACAGCTCACCCTTGTGTAACGCTAAATGCGCCCTTAAAAATCGCTACGGAAATCGCGACACCGACTTTTATTCGTTCGATGTAAGAATAACCCGCGTCTATCTATCTTTATCACCACGTTCGCTCATCACCAGCGTCACATATATATATACGTGACAGCAGAAAAGTTTTTTACCACGTCCACATTATCAAGCCGAAATAAAATTACGATAAAGCGACCGAAGGGCGCGAGTCGCAAGAGTGAATTCCGTACACACGTATATATTTCACCGCGTCCGACAAAGATTTCTCAAAATCTCTCCACTTTCCCACCGAGATATCCTTCCACTCGGAAACATCACAGGGAGTTCCGAACTTCCCCGGTCGGTTTTCATTGTTTCCCGAACAATTTCAATCGCGGAAGTTACAGTGTTTTCAAACTGGCTGACTCAACTGTAAAACGGAGCAAAGATAAAGAGGCAAGTGGCGTAAGAAAGGCGCTCTCGCGCGCGCGTGGGGGTGGAAGTGAGCAAACTCGACGCTTTTCTTCAACGCTACGCGGCTCGTAAATAATGCAGGTAGAGGTTGCTCGCTCGAAATTCAATCGGCAACGTAACAGCCCTGTGAAAGTTGCACCGATCCAAGATTATCTCGGGAGGTACGCGTGCGTGCATGCATGCGTAAGTTCGCGTGCTCGGTTGTAACGCTACTGCGAACAGTAGCGAATGCTAAGCATGTCTGAGAAAAAAATATTTGCTATTTGTAACTGTAATTATCATAGTGAAGGAATTACAATCAGGAGAACCATTTCTCAAGCAGATGTTACTACAGCGTCAGTGATAATCATCTTACGTGCATGTTGCTGCTACTATTTTGTGATTGAAAAGGGCATAGTCGAGGCCGAAAATATACAACTATAATTTTCTTTCAGGACGCCCTTTTAATTCCAAGTTCCGTTTTTCTTGTACATCAGCGTCACGTTGTTTCGCCTTGAGAATGAGAAAGGCGTATTAAGCGTTCGGTCCAGAATAGGGCCCCGATTTCATCTCACGGATCACACGTGGCCCCCGCGCGCACAGGTTTCGCAGGTTCGCATAACGCGGCCGAGAGTAAGATGATTCCGGATTGCGGATTATCCCACAGTATGCTGTAATTCCGCGAGGGATCGTATTACCGTCGATGATATCAGAGCGTCGACGCTGCAGTGCGAAGACTCGATTGCATAAACGAGGCGCCATGTGATACGCGGCAGTAAAGTCCACGGTCAAGGCTCGAGACCCAGCGGATGATGAGCGTTCAAACACGTGATACGTCCGAGTGCAAATCACGGAGACACGCCATCTCGCAAGGGACCGTGCGACAAGGGTAACTGCACGTGTAAATAAATCGAGCGATTAATCGGACGATTTGATCGACCCTTTGAAAGTAGGCCAGAGCTTAAACGCTTGCTGCACGAGTGACACGCGAGTCACATGATGACGATCGCTGAGGACGGAACGCTTCTTATTATCGTGAGACAATCGGTGGAAAGTCAGAATTGACTACGGTCAGCGAACACATCGGACTAGTCGTTTCTTGGAGGATAGATATGATTGGTAGATTTAAAAATATATACAAACCAGAGATGAATTAAGAGGCTCGGTACAAAAACCGGTCAGCTCCTTTTTCCGAAACTGTATGGTATCGATAAAAAAAAACTGTTTTGCAAAATAAATTATGCAACTTTTTTTTCCGAAAATCGCTCAAATATGTAAAGATCGTTCTGTTAATACATTTTTGGACAACAATGGTTCAATAGTTCAATGGTATTGGTAATGACAGTTTTAATCGAAAATATATATTTTTTTAAAATAAAGCTGACTGGTTTTTGCATCGAGCTCTTCAATTTTACTAAATTCAATCTCACAGTTACACAAATGTGTTCGCTGTACGTAATCGTTGACTTGGCGAGAAATCGAAAATAATGGACTAAAGATCACGCCGGCGTAGATAAAAATCGAGAGAGGGAAAGAGAGAGAGAGAGAGAAAGAAGAAGCGCGCGTTGTACTTTCGTAACCGTCAAACGCTTCGCGTCGGCCGCGGCGCATGGTAATTGCATGCAAATTACGGGAAACCCATCCGGTAATTGTATGCATGGATATTAAAATTAATATTAAAACACGATGTGAATTAAATACAATGTTGTACGGCGGCTGGCGGTGGCATGGCGGCCGGCACGTTGATTGCCGCGTGTTCCCGCGCAGCGCCGGTGCCGTGAATGCGAGTTCGAATATTAATGACCTTACGATTATGGCCCGAGCCATTGTTATGCCGCCAATTATTGAGCAATTCGAGCGGCCGCTACTCGTTACGCCGGCAAGACTCGCGCGCGCGTCGGGCAACAAGCGTGAGGGCGCGCGCGCGCGGAACAATGCGACAGGACGCATTAACGCAATGCCGCGAAGTATCGCGCGTCGCGGCTCGCTTTGTCGCGTAACACGCCGCCTAATTAGTACGCGCGGTGGCGCTACATAAAGAGCCGGGGGTAAACGGGCGATTTTTAAATACTACGGGGAGCGCATTGTTAGCGTACACGTTACTGTTCTACCATAAATATCCGTTAACCGTGTATCTCTGTTAAACAGCGAGCGCGTAAACCGATCTCCGGAGAACGGGAACTGCTCCGTTCCCGATCGGGCGTCGCCCGCGAGCACCGTTCGAAATCAATCTGTCAATTTTTCGATCGGGATTTATCGCCGAATGAATTCCGGGCAAACGCGAGCGACGATGCGTCGTCGCCGCACGGCTGACAATTTCTCGCAGCGATGCGCAACGCGCTCCAAATGCGCGACGCATTTTGACGTTAAAATCATAAACTGCAATTAGCGTTATTGTGTTGTTTATAAATGTCCCCCCCCCCCCCCCTCTCTCTCTCTCTCTCTCTCCTTTCTCTTTGTATACGTACAGATAAGTTTACAAAGTACCGCGAAGAAGGAGGTTTTTAAACACGGTTTCTCTACATGCAAACTATCGAACGAGCTATGACTCGTCCGGAAATCGATTTCGCAGCTTGCAACACCTCCTCCTTGTTAGTTAAGCGCGCGCGTATTCGACTAACTTTAAAAATCGATTTTCCCAAAAACAAAATCTCATATAAAAATACTTTTATTCTACATTTTCGATTTGTTTCCTCAAGAGAAATGACCCCCTTCCTGGTAGGTGCCCGGGATTACTGAGCTATTCTATATAAAATTCTACGAGGGGAATCGAGTTATTCCCCTCGGCAGGGGGGAGGGGGGAAGAGTAAGACCGGCGAGTTACAAGCGCGATTCGACCGCGTCGCGTGAACGCATTGTCGCGGCTCCTTTTATCGAAGGTGAACTTTGCCCCGCGCAGTTGACAGCACTTAATTTGCGTTATTTTCAGGAACAAAGAGTCGACCGAGAATTAGCCGGGGGGCCTTTGTCCGGCTATATATATATATATATATATATATATGTATATGTGTGTGTATGTGTGTATTCTCTGCGTCGCATACACACGCATACACGCACGTACTGCACACCCCTCGTCTCAGTGAGCTTTATTATCGCACAATTAACCGGTTTTCCGCGGAAGGACACGAGAAGCTGTCTCGGGATTTGTAAAAGCGCGCGCCACAGCTTATTTCACCGATGCGAGAAAAGTAACGAGCAATAACGCGAGAGCGAAATCTCGCCGATAAAAGCACTCGCGAGTTGAAAGTTGCCGCACGCGATTCGTGAGATTTCTTAACATATTCCCATATTATACAAAAGTAGCGTGAAAACTTCAATCGGTCGCTATTCACACAAAATTCCTTATTCTGTAGCGGTCCGTTTACTACATTGTAAATCCAGCCAGGCACAAAAAGATTGGAGAAATGTTTCAACGCAGGATTGACGCAGATGCTTGTCTGCCGCCGTGCGAATGAATAATGAGAGACAATCTTAGGTCGTCGAAATAATTACGATGCGTT
Source organism: Dinoponera quadriceps (assembly GCF_001313825.1). Lineage (NCBI taxonomy): Eukaryota > Metazoa > Arthropoda > Insecta > Hymenoptera > Formicidae > Dinoponera > Dinoponera quadriceps. Next base: position 513,323 of record NW_014555128.1, on the reverse strand, counting down.
TCATCGATATCGGATGAGATTGCGAGACTCGTCGTCCCGATGACACGCAAATTACGGAATTTCATGTCACCTAACAACCGCGCACCCGTTATGCGTCACGACGGCGGGCCAAGTGTTTGCACGATGATTGTTTGCTCGCGCGACGCGGAATACGCCGGGTGCGGCCGATAAATAAATAACCAAGCACAAATCTCACGTGCCCAGCTGGGATAATTGTGAGCACCGGCCGATCGATATGCCGGCGGTCGCAACGACGAAGACCGATGGGCGAGCCGGATTACCACGGACAATTCACGGTATACGCTCGCTCGCGGATCGATTCGCTCGCGGATCGAATTGTTTCCGTGTTTGTTTCGCGGCTTTCGCGATTTCCCTGCAAGCGGGAAGTCCCGCAACGGACGATCTATTTTCCCTTTACGCGGCAGATAAACATTCGCGGATAAATAGGCTCGCCTTAATCGCGACTTCGACGTTGAGCCGCGAAAGAATGTCGCGACGACGACGCTTCGCGGTGCTATCGCGCATTATCGCGAGAACTTGGTGAAATCTATTTGAATTTTGCGCAACAAGGTCGGTGCTCGCCATCGGTATGCTGCTTACGCCATATATCGCGCGGCCATTTCCGATATTAATTACTTAATTTAATGAACAGCCAGCGCAATCCGCTTACGGCTCAACGACCGCGAAGAGAGATGGAAAGAGAGAGGGATGGAGAGAGAGAAACAGAGCGCTCCAACGTTATACTCTGCCAAATACGATAATACCACCGCCGCCGCCTCCGCAGTCTGCAATTTTTCTGCACTTTTATTTCGGTATTAAACGTTCCACGATATTATCTTGCCGTCCAATTTATCGCCCGGTGACATTCGTCTCACTGGACGCTGCCGGCTAAACTCTCGCGTGGCATATGTTTAACCAGTATAACTGTGAATAAGCGCTCGCCGAGTAAAAATTCACCATGAATTTTTTTATCTTCTAACCTCGCGTTCGAGTCTTTCTTCCAGCCGAAGGTCCTTGAAAAAAAATTTCGTGATATTAAAACATTATCGGTGCGAAGATGAAAATGAGTGAGTTTTATCTTCAATATTTTTATGCGCTTTTATCAATGCATAATATATCCATGGGTCGACAGAAGTAATTTCGAATTTTTCAGATAAAATGGAAATATTATATTTCGAAGCCGTTATAATTTCATGAAAAAGATATGCATTATTTTGATCTACGATTTTCTGTCATCCTTCGCACATAATATTTCACAAATTTATAACAACAACAAAATATATTCATTATACCTGAAAAAAAAAACGAAATTATCACACAAGTCAATAGTGTAATATGCAAAAAAAAATATGTGGATATTACGAATAAAATGATGTTGACCATGTCCGAAATCTTTTTAAGGGCACTCGGGATCGAGAAAGACTCGATCATGTTTAGAAAATTAATCACGATACGGGATCACCCTGGCTTGACAAGAATCCTTGAGCTTCGGGCGGTAAACGTTTGAGTGAGACAGAACTTTGAGAGAAACTTTCGGCCGAATTGTGCGAGAGTAATTTCGAGAAATGTCATACACGTCCGAAACATTTCGCTGGCGTCGATCTGGATTCGGACCCCGCCGCAATTCGATCGTTACGCGCGCTATGCGAAGTGTTTCACATAACGGCGTATGCGACGACGCGCGCAGGTGATTGCGCGCACGCAAATGTAACGCCGCGAAGGCGAGGCGAGGAAAAACAGCGCAACGGATCGCCGTCACCTTAATTGGTACTCCAATTACTCTATAATTGTGTATCGATCCGCTTTTAAGTGAACCAATTACAGGGCTGCGTTTGAAACCGCTCCCGCCTGCTCTCTAGTCAAGAGACGCTTCCCACCGGAAATAATATAGTTCATCCTTGAGCACGAGGAAGATTTCCTCGCTGCATACGCCTTCCTCTTTCACCCGTTCCTTGCCTTCCCCTCGCCATCCCTCTCACGCTTTCTCGCTCCCTCTTTCTTTCTCCTTTTTCTTCCTTCCCCCTCCCTCGCTCTTTCTCTATTCTTCTCTTTCTCCACCATAGATGAACGAGTTTGTATGCTACCGGTTTGCGAATACGTGTGTATGCACGCCGAGTGCTTTTACGGTTAATCGAAATCGCTCTTCGAAACGCTTCGAGGCGCCTCAAGCCGGCTCCATTGAGTCGGCTCATTGTTTCCGAAAGTCTTCCAGTCCGCCAAAGGAGGCAATTTCGACGCGCCATTCGGCGCTCGTCGACAACGTGAAAAAGAATATCCGGATAAAACTGGCGAGATTCTCAGAATGAGTCGTCTTTCTTCCAATGGCCCGATACCGGGGAGGAATAAGGAGTCGGGAGAAAGATAGTGGTCGCTGAACGAGGTAGCGCCGAGTTTTGGAAGACCTTTTTGTGACGAAATTGAGTCGTCGATAGGTACAACGATAGGGAAGTCCACTCAGAAAAAAAGGGCAATACACGCGCGATCGCGTGCATTTGTCACCTGGTTCATTTCGAGAAACTAGTCTCATCGTTTCTTTCGACTAACATTTCTTCTACTTCTTCTTTCCTCGTCTAATACGATGGATACGGGGTCTTTTGTTTCGCGGTGGATATTTCCCGTCCTGTTTATTTAACTCCGCGGCGATGCAGCTTCGCGGAGCAGCGGTGTGTCAGAAAGAATTGCTAGAAACGCGAGCGTCTCGCTTGCCAGAATTCTGATAAATGAAACTTGGATACCGGGCAGCTACTCGTTACTCAAAGCGAAGCTCCGTTATTATCCGACGCTTTTACTGAGACCATTATTTTCATATATTCCGCGTCGTTAGAGGCGGAGAAATTTATTCCTGAGCTACCGGAGCTACCCGGACTTGTGTTCCTATTACACGTTTAAGCGGTTTTTCATTACCGAATGGCTAACCGATGAGCCGCGTGTATTCCTTGCGCATCAAGGATGCTTGTCGCTCAGTCATTTTAATCCGCGCATAAATCGTATGTTTATTTATATATCGTTATTATGTACACTGAAAATAATATTAATCAACTCGGGCTATTTCGACCGACTTTTTCTTACGTGTTATCTGCTATTTATGTATATAAATACAGAATATATACGCACGCAGAATAAAAATTTTATTTTTAAATTTTACTTTTAGCGACACTCACTCTCTCTCTCTCTCTCTCCCTCACTCTCTCTTTTTCTTCTTCCGACAAATGTCGATAAAACATATTAAACATTTCCAATTCTAACGAAGAGGCCGTACGAAACCGACGCGTCGTATCGCGTCTATACACATATACAACGTTGCAGCTGATTCGCGCAATCGGCGCAATCGGCAATCGTAGAACAAGCCTTAATTAAGTTAACCGTGGCTCGTGCGGTATCGAGAAACTATCCCTGATTGCCTTGTTAACGGGGTAGGTTACCTGGCCCGCGATATCGATCTACCGACACCGATAAGGGCTGCCACCCTTCCCGCTACGACTCCCTCCTCCCCTTGTTCTCTGTTCGTATCAACCCCGGCAGATTTATGCTTATTCAAGTATGACCGACACGCTAATCCCCGACGAAAGCAAATTAATATGAGATAAGAGCTGTCGATGCGCGGATTTACAACGAGTTATCGTTTCCCCGCTGTCTCCCGTTATGACAAATGCGATAGGTTGCGAGATTCCCTTGTTTTGAACATTGAAAAAATCGAATAAAAACCAAGCCTCATGGTTATGGAAATGTTGTCTGTTGCACAAACTGCAAAAATCGAGCCAAATCAACAATTTGACATGCGACATAGACATAGAAATTCGATTTGAAAAATTTAATCAACAGTAAATCGAAATTGAAACGTAGTTGTATATATATAATATAGTTATTCTTTTAACTACCAAAAGATAAATCTAACTGCGTGATACAAGTAATAATAATCGCCTGATTGAATTTTATTTTATATATTTCTCACGAGCGAATTGAGAAAAGCACGCGCCTCGACTCGTGCGCATTCCCCTCGGAGGGGACGTCATGGAAAGCCAAATATAACCGAGAATCGAATGATTCGCGCCGTGATTGATGGTTTATGGAAAGGCAAATTAATGATGTCGTGAAAACGCGAAAGCATCGTCAACAACGACCGCGATATATTATCTCTCTCTCTCTCTCTCTCTCTCGCACGAAATCATTCTCGGTCGGATAATATATTTCCGCTGGGTAGTGTGCGCGAATGATGTCGCGCAGCGCGTGTGACAAATAAAGGCGCGCTTTGGAGGCGCGTCGAGATTATTACACTGGTAAATGAGGTATACGGGAAAGACGAATCGTTTCCGGTAAGATTTACGTATCTACATACATCTTCGTGAGAGACGGCGGTTTTAGGACGTATTAATTTTCACGCTGGGCGCATCCTGCCTTCGACGTCCTTGAACCGCGTGAACTATCGATCCGCGTGGAGTATAGCGAGCAGACGGACGGCTTCAATGGCGCGAGCGTCGCGAAATTATTTCATTATTTCCTTTTCTCGATCGTTCGCGAAAAATTCTGCAGATCCGAATGAGAGCTTTCGCCGTTTTCAAAATCTGCAATAATCGCGCATACTTTTTCTCGAGGATAAAACATCTATGTACGAAATATTAAATATGCGCACAAAAATATATGAAATATTACAAATAATATGTGTAATATATATTATATGTGTGTGTGTGTGTGTAGAAATATGATTATAAAGTAAATAATTATAGATGAAACGATGAATGAATAATTATAGATAAAATATTTTGTATAGACAGATTAGCGTTACGAGATCCCTCAAACACACGCATAATTCCTCAAAGAGTCCTAGGATGGCTCCGGCCCCTCCTAAGCGAGCTATCGTGAGCGCATACGTCGACGTTACGCAACGGTGTAGACTTGAAATTCATTGCCAGCCTGGGTGGCTTACATTCTTTCTCCCTCGCGAAAGACTTAGTGCCTAAAGTGCTACTGTATATGCGGAATATGAGATCAGTTTCCCAGGCTGCTTTGCATAAACAGGCACGACAACTTTCGCGTAAGTTTGCGAGCGGGAGAAAACTGGGAGATGATCGATAAATTACGCCTTAAGAACGGATCCTCGCGAAAGGACACCCGGCTCTATACTGCCGGAGGAAATATTTCTCCTCGGTTAAACTATAAATTCGGATAAACCGGTCGCCTCGATTTTCGGCTGCGATTCGCGGCCATTCCATTACGAGAACTATTTATCGTTACTTGTCGCTGCTTTTATTACCCGTTACTACTTTGTGCTCAATTTCGTCGCTATGAATAATTAAATGACGATATTTCAGGGTCTGAGGTTAATAAGTGTAAAAAGCGTATACGGTATATGTTAGAGCGAGATCGTTTCGTTCCCCTTGAAATACACGACGAAGAAGCAAAATAGGTCTCCGGGGTTCTTTCACGGATATATTCCGAGAGACGACGACATTGTAATCGGTGAGCGACGCGATTGCTAGGGGGAAGGGGGAATATCGCGGGCTCGACCTGACACAAAGTTTATTCAAACTTGTTACGCGATCCAAATATTATGCAAAGTGTCTCGTGCTGGCGACCAGTTAACCGGCAATACCGGCTACCGAGGTCGGGCCGCATTCGTTATTTGCAGTAATTTCGCATCGATTTATACTCGAGCAGCCGATACGCGGTCTGAAAAATAACACGGTCTGCCTTTTCCATGGCGCGGCCCCGCTCGCGATAAACTGACGCATTGCGCGCGTGCAATACATACTAATAACGCGCGAACGATCCTCGAACTGGTTTCGTTTCTCGCGGAAGCGACACCGGCCCGGCCGTTTCTCCCTTTACCGTCGCGGAGAATTAACCCTCTAGTTCTTTAATTCTGCACCTGACAAGCAAGAGAGGATGCAACTACGAAAAAAGACAATTATTTTCTAGAGATGTGTTCGAGAACCATGTGCATGCGCGTCCGAGAAAATTTAAATGTAAATAAAAGTGAATTTTCAGTTCACGCATAAACGAAACGCCGATTTCGGAATCGCGGTATCGGTTTTCTCGCCATTTTCTTTTACACCGTGGTTTTTCCTACCTCATTTTCGCGCTCCGAAAATATCAAAATAAAATTTCACGATATATTCGGGGAAATATTTTAATAATTTCCATATATATTTGGCATCCACGCACAAAATCACATAACAAGACGAGTTCTAGGAAAAAGATTTTTTTCCATTATTTTTTGCAGTGTGATTGCGAGACTATAATGGAAATGAAGAAATCACTTTCTCTATCATAGGTTAGTCGTATTTGTAGCGTATTAAAAACATCCCCTCCCTCTCCTCGGTTGTTCGCTTATCGAGATATTACGAAGCTTATTTCTGCGAGTGCGAGCTTTAGCGCATAATATCTCTCGTCGAGGGATTCTTAAGGCGGGTTTTTAATTAATTCGCAGATAAAGTCGGTATCGCTTCGAGACGAGGGAGGCGTTTTAATCCAGGCGTTTAATCCAGCTGGACTTTTAATAACAAATTACGCTAAAATACGTTTAGCGCTGGCGCGCTGAGATCCCAGTTTCTTTTGTGTCTCTAATTAAATTCGCCGACAATAGTGGAATGTCAAATTTCTGGCCTGTGACAAAACTTCAAGTTCGTCGCGCTGCCGCGTAAATAAACTGTCAATAGAGAAGAGCCAACGAGCGGACTATAGTGTATTTATTCTTTCCGTGTTCTCTAAATCACCCCCAACTTTTCAAATAAAATCCTATAATTTGTCTTGATGTCCGTTAAAAAAGCAGGCAAGAAAACACGTATGATTTTGTTTAAATAATATTACACTATTACGTGAGAGCTACCTCGATCACGCTATCACGCGTTATTAATTCCTAAATTTATTTTAAATAACCATTAACTATCAAAATACATTTTATCTCCTCGAGGTGACTCTTCCTCGTCGAAAACCAATGTGATTTACTTTTAAATATGCACTATACAAAATGATGCTTTGTAAGCGTTCTGATTAAACGCTGACCAAATTCGCGTTGATATCCCACTCGTTCAGGTCCGCTGCATTCCGACTGCATCGTTCTGCATCCGTTCAGCGTCGGCCGTCCCACGTCGATCCCACTACGCTTCATGGGGCCACACTCGCGACCGCGATCACTTTAACAGCGCTATACATTTCAACGATATGTACGCGATAAATTCCTGTGCTTCGAATATATTTACGAGTTGTGAATTACGTGTGAAAAGTGCCGAATTGCGTGTGAGAAATTGCGAATCGAGTGAGAAAAATCATGAATCGCCATATTAAAAATCGCAAATCACGTATGAAGAGTCATAAAGCAGAGATCGACATCTCCAGTCGCTTATAGCCGACAATATAAACACACCGTGTAAAACTCAACATGCAAAAATCTACAGGTAAATCACATTGATTCCGATGGAAATTTCATAACAAAACTACTATAAACCCAACACTTAACATTTTTAAACCCATCACCTTTCATTTTTCATATCCGTTTTTCCAACTCACCGAAATATCAGGAACTCAGGACCGACCATGTTCCGCCACAATTGGAGCGAAAAACTAAAGCAGAAAAGGATATTTCCTCGATTAATATGCGAATGTTAACGATTTAACAAGAAAAGTGTGCGTAAATATGAGCATGTTAACTAACTTTGCGATCGTTTTAATTCGTTTTAATTTTAACAATTTTCATCTCGTTAACTATGCACTAATTTCCGATCGCAAACGGGCTAAATTCAAGAATACAGGAAGCCTGTGAAATTACTTGCAAGCCGATCCTGCTTCGCCTGAACCGGATCCTCCGGTACGGCATCCGCGCCCATCCAAAGCAGCACCCCCGGGAACCACATACAACGCTTGTGGCTACTATGTCTGGCAGATCCGAAACAAAAAGTAAATATTCTGGTTAGTAACACGAACAGATGTTAATATATTAAAAAAAGAAATAGAAAATTTTAGACCATATATTTCTCTTTCGAACTAATGAAAATGAAAAGTAACGGTCACCCTTAAAATTCTTGAATACTCTAAGTAAGTAAGTAAATTTCTCCAACTTGAGAAACTTTGGTTTTTATATTTTACAGACAAAAGTTTAACCATTAGTTTCACATAGTCGAAACTAATCGAAACGAAATTTTACTTCTACATTAATCCTGCAAATACCGTCGAACTTGAAGGCTATGTTGTTCCACTTTGACGTAACAAATAGTTATTGACTCTCATTTTTCTCGTGTTGAGGCCGTGAGTAACCGTTTGTAGCATCAAAACAGACAACAGCCTGTCCGTTTTTCAATCTCGAGATTTTTCCACAATCTTTCAAGTTCCCTCCAGACTCTACGGAGTTAAATGGATAAACCAAATTTCAAGTCAGTTAACTTCCAACTTTGCTCGTCGAAGGTTCACACGAAGTTCATCAACAAGCGCAGTCGATAAATCAAAAGAGTGACGAGAAAGGAAGGGTGGAGATTTCGCGGATTCGCGCGTATCTCGCCATGCGACGCGCAAAAGAAGCATCTCACATTCCGGTCACGTGCGGCTTTAACGCCCGGGATAACCCTGCACAGGCTCCACAAATAATTAGACCCGTCCGAACGCGAGCCATTAAAAAGCTCTCGGAAATACTTTTCGTTACGGACGGCCGCAGCCTCTTGGCTGGCATTCTCCGTGGTAAACAATTAAATTGCGTCGCGCGACAGGACGATCGTGACGAACGGTTCAGTGGTGCGCGTTTCGGACGTTTCCGGGAACGACACCTGCGTCCTTATTCTTTAACGTATACGTTACAGACATAACGTTACAAATCTTAGCGCAGACAAAATGTATCAGAAAATAGCTGCGTAACGATACACTAATCATAAAATTGTTGTTACAAGTTACAGAATAAGAGGACTGAGATCGATTCTGTAACTTTTAATGACGTGCCTACATATAAGTGAGGGAAAATTGTTTAGGGCTTTTCCAGTCCCCGTTTAAAATTTTTACCCGGGTACATGTGCCTTTCTAATTTTCGAGCTAAGTGCTCGTGTAAGAAAAACGAAACTAGCAATTAAAAGGGTGCAATTAGCGTTCGCTAAGTGTCCAGAATGAGCCTCCTGATGGAATCTCCGCGCGAAACGGCAACGAGACGGCACTTCGAAGTTGCGGATTCAGGGCGGAATAACGCGACGATCGCAGACACGACCACGGCCACGTCCATCGGACGGAGAGAAGGTTTTCGCGCAACGTGGAGGGTCCTCCTCTTCTCCTCCTCCTCCTCCGTGAAATGAGACGCTTTTATTTCCCGTGTAAGTACCCTACTCCCGGGACCTCTCTCGATATAAATTACCGAGGTAGACGCGATGGGGCGGAATCGGCCGATTCCCTCGAATTCTCCCGATTCCGCGGCGCCGTTGATCCCGGTCGTCGCGCTCTCTTTGAAGGCCAATTTGAAGGGGCCGTCGCCGCGGTCGCCTTCAGCGCGGAAACTTCTTCGCGTCGTCGAGTGCAACTTTACGTTCTTCGAACTTTGCGATCCGCGCGAGGGAACTCGCCCGCTCCCGACGCACCCCGTTTATACACGTAATCTCGTTTGGGACGCTTTACCTTCCGGCACACGCTCGTCAAGGGAATCGGCTCGGGTACGGAGGGAGGAGGAGGGAAAACGGGAGATACGAACGTCGCGTCTAACGACTTCGCGGGTAAACCGGCCGCGCTCGCGCGCAATCTCGCGTGTTTTCCATTTAAACAAAATCTTCCCCGGGACGACGGTGCAACGCGTCGCGGGCGAAAATCCAAACACCCCGGCGACGACGACGAAGAAGACGTCGGAACATTTCGGCATTTTCGCCGCAAATTCCACGACGTCCTTTATCTCACCGATAACGCCCCGGCCGCGCCGCACCTTTGATGCCGGATTCTTCCCTGTTCCCTTCCTCTTTTTCTGTCTTTTTTCCCTCAGTTTCCTTCTTTTCTTTTTTATTCCCGATTAGAGCATGCTTTAATGAATATTTCGCAGCTTAAGCCGAAACACTCGAGCGAAGTCGTAAGGATTTGCGAGATATACGAGCTTCGAAGTCCCGCGAATATTCTTGTAGCATAATGCGTCTACTTTGCCGAAAAGCAAAACGGATTCATCCCTCCCTCCCCTCCCTCTTTCGCGAACGAGCACACAGAGCTCCGTACCCTACCGAAGCAGGAATTACGCATAATCCTCTTTAAAATAGTTCCCGCCGTCATCGCCGGAATTAGAGAGAAATTTGAACGTCATATTCCTGCGCACCTCGCGAGCAAAACCGTTCCGCGAAAGACTCACGACCACTTCGTTTTTCTCTCCCTGAACTCGGAAGATTTCACTACCACGCGGCTGCCGATTCTCTCTCCGACGAGCACCCCCTCCCTCCCGCTCTCACCATATCTCCTTTTCTCTCTGCCTCCGCCTACCTCTCTCATTTCGTGCGTTAATTCGTCGCGAGTACACGGTGCGATGCGTAACGTTGGATGGCGAGTAGCTTCGTTATTACGCTCTTCGGCAGGCTGAATCGCCGCGGAACCCCGCGAGTCTTGATAATCGCGACCGGGGAAGGCAATAAAATAAAATGCGAAAGCCGAAGAGGTTTCTCGCATCTCCGTAATATTACGAATAAATTCGATTCCTCTCGCGCTTTCAGCCACAATGATTCATTTCGTTCATACGACCCGACAGAAAGATTCGCTCGGCTTTGAGTTTGCAAGCGAATAAATAAATGTCAAATAGCAAAATAAAGGCAGTCAAATGTGCGCATACGAAAGAGGTACGCGAGTCAAAACGTTGGCCCCGTGTTAAACCTTTGATTCTACAATAGAGTAGGAGTTAAGATAGTTGAATAGATTCAATTTCAGTTATAATATTATAATCATATCCCTACTTTGACGGGACCGTTTCAGAACGTGCTAATTAGAGCACGACTTTCGCGCTCGCGAACGTTATCCGCGAGTATCAAAATTCGGACCCGCTGAAATTGCTCGGCGGTTTCAAGGGCACGGGAAGGAGGAATCTCTCGCGCATCTGGCGGGTTCGTGACGCGAAATAATACCGGAATAACACGGGCTCGTCTCGCGGGACGTCGCGCAGTCGCTCGTCGACGGCGGCGGGTTGCATAATGCAGTCGGCGTAGCTGCATTCTCGAACTGAAAAATAGAGGAAACGGCCCGGGCTCTCGGAACGTGCCTCTCTACAGAGGCGTTTCGCCTTACTTATTTAACGTAATTCGGCTGCGAGAAGACGAGCATTCGTGGGTCCTCTGCTCTCCGCTCCCCTTCTTACCTACGCCGGCCTTCCCCGAAGGATTCCCGCCCTCGGGTTTCACCCTTGCACCCTGTTCTCTTCCCTCTCTCCTTTTCTTCATCTTCCACCAGCGCCCCATCGCTCGGCCCTGCAACTTCCGGTCCAACTTTCTCCCGTCTGCGCGACTCGACGGGAGCAGCTCAGCGAGGCGGCGGCCGACTTGTTGCGAGTTCGCAAACTCAAATTAAAAGAGCTATCGACGTCGGAAAATCCTCGGGAAATTTACCAGCGTGCCCGGTTTCGCGAAAAACGTAGCCCGGCTTTGTTCGCCGCATCTCGTCGTAATTAAAAAGAGAAAACGGCGTGTGCCGCGGCTTAGCGATTAACCGTGAATGCTTGATCGTTTCTGTTCGAATTATTTTTTCCGCGACCGTCGAGAGGGACTGAGAGGTCCATCCACCGGCGTCCATTTTCCAGGAATAAATTCGCGCCCTCACGCCTAATTGCTTTCGAGAAAATCGCGATCGTGGCCGAGAAGCCCGCCTATTCTCGCGAAAGTTCTATAGTTCGGCGCGCGCGACCGCGCGCCAAGAATAGATCTCTCCATCTCTCTCTCTCTCTCTCTCTCTCTTGAATTTTGCGAGGACGACGAACCTTTTAACTCGGGTCTCCAATTCGCAACAAGTCAATGGAGGTAAACCTCTCTCCTCTTTGCTTTACCAGCACCTTGCGGTTTGTGGACAGTCCGGAGGGCGGTTCAAGCAGAAGCGAGGGAGAAAAAGGAAGGTAAAAGGAAAAGGAAGAGAAAAGGAAAGAGGAAGAAAAAATAAAAAAAATACACTCTTCAAAGGCGAGGCGAAAGTCGTGAAAGTACCGATCGATCTTGGAAAAAGCCACGGTGTCGTTTTCCTCGCAGACAAATTCACTTCGACGGCCGTTTCGCATCGACGGCAGTCGATATCGATAACAAAACGTCGCGCTTTTCTCTTCGGGCGTAACGCGAGATACTCTTGAAGAAAATATTCTCGGGAGCGCAACTAACGAGAAGTGAAGCCTTGGATGATTTAGCTGCACGAGTGTCGATAAACGTCAGTAACAATCCATGCGTGTCACCACTTGAGCTAGGTGTTGTTTAATATATTATCCGCTTCGTTGATTTTCGTTGATTATACAAAGCTTAACTGATACAATCGCCCACGCATCATCAAAGATATAATAAAAAAATTTAATTCGAAAGGCACGTATCTTTTATCTCATTTCATTAACTCTCTATCAGCCACACAATCGATTTTTCGAATGCAATTAATTATATATTAACTATACTTTCTATTGAAGCTTATCTTTATCTTGGTGGTATCATAATATCAATCACCGATTAAGTCGGTGACGGCAATCAACGTATTAAGTAACAGTCCCACGAATCTCCCGGCCGACTCGATCGATCGTCGTGTGTAATCGCGATAAGCTGGACAAAATGTTCGACGATAGTGAGTAAATCGAAGTACTTCGGGGGAAGTATAATAAAGACGATACGGCGGGTACACGGTGTGCGGGTGTACGTGCGTCTGTACGAGTTCATTCCCCGAAAAAAACTATAAACCTCCTTGGGAAGCTATTCGTTTGGAGAAAACGAGGGGCATAATACTCACGAAATAACCGAAAGAATCTGTTCAACGATACGTAAAGTTATGATCAAGCGGAAAACTCCGAAACGAAGAAAGTTTTTAAATCGAACGCGGCTCTGCAGCCGCGTCCACATTGGTTCGTTGCTTCCATGGCCGTATAGTCTTCGAAACTAATCGGAAAATGCGGCTACGTCGTGCTGTTCAAGCACCGAAGACAATTGTCCGATCGGGACAGTCGTTTAACGTCTATAAATTGTAAATGTAACGTAGGATTTTCTCTGACAAGAATCAAATTAATAAATCATCGGCAAGAAACGACGACGGGACGTGCGAGAATGAATTATTAAGTATTAACGCGAGAAGCGAACACGGATTAACAACCCTATTTCAGCGGCGATGATAATAGGAAAGACCAGACAAAATGTTTCTTTTAGAACGCAGATATTTTCGATCGGAGTTTCATTAAAATCGGCAAAATGTTACGATTGAAAAGGTCTAACTTAGGAGCAGCCGAATATATTTTCGAACGTTTCAAAATTCAGCACGTTAACACATTCGTCGTGAGTAAATAAATTTATCATGAAAACAGGCATTTTGCAATTCCTATTTTTCTCGCAGCAAATACACAAACAAAACGCATGACCTTTAGGTGCCCAGATAACCCGATCTCCCTTACTGTAAATAACAAGCGAATTAAAAACGTCGAATCGTTTTTCGCTTATTTCGGGATCGTCACACGTCGCGCTCACCGCAAATATTTGCACTGCTTCTTTCGCGTCCTCTCCGCCCTCCCCCCTACTCACCCTAGCAGGTAGATGCGCTGACCGCGACCATTTCTCGATAAATTGTTCGACCTCCGAGAGCCCCCGTGCCACCTTTCGCGCGGTAGAAGCCTATTACACCATCTAGGCGAAATCGCCGGCGCTCGAATAAACGAAAACGGGGCCCGATCGACCGGTGGATCCGAGGCGTCAATTATCGTGGCAGTCGGAGAAATCGTTATCGCGCCAATCAGAGTGTGGCGAGGCGCACCTCTTGCGATTCATCGTAAATCGCATCCGTCACTGATTGGGCTCGCGCGATCGACACGGAGGAAAAACGCAGTTTCATAATGCGGGCGCGCGAGGTAATATCGGGGAATCGACGGAGCGGCCGAAATCCCTCGGTGCACGAACCCCCCCGCGATTCCGGAAATCAATTTTTCGACGATTGAAACCACCGGTAAATACCGGTCGCGCCGCATTAAACGAATGCGATAGGTTGCGTTTACGCCGCACGCGACCGTTAATCTTAATTAGCAAATGACGCGCGTGATGTAAATAATATCTACAGCGGTAGTGGACATCGCGCGCGCCGGTTGGTCGATTATAATAATATTAATTTGCCGTCTTCGTAGCTGGACGCGACGCAATTGGGAATAATAATATGTATCGCCATATCATTCATCCGTGATTAATCGAGGACAGTAATCGACAGAGCTTTTACGTGCAATCATTCCCGATGGAGTGACAAAATGAAATGGAAATAAATCTAAAGGCGTGACGATAAGAGAATAAAGATCGTCGGACATTGAGGCCCGTATTGACAATCGTGACCTGAAACTTATCTCAAATGGGATATTAACATATTGTTGACAGGTCACGAGTTAACTCGTGTCTTCCTGCTGAAACGCTGCTGACCGGGCCACGAGTAAACTCGTGATCGATGCAAGATACATTTGCGCGATCGAAACAAGATACATTTGCAAAACCTGTTGTGTACCATTACACGTAGGTGATTGCTACATCGTTTATCATACCGAAAAGAAATATTAAAAGTTAAATATTAAATAAAATTTATTGAAGTTTATTTATATTGTTTCACTTCCACATCCAATTACGAAATAATAGCCGATGACATGAGATAAATTCTAAGTAAAATTGCCGGTCAACAATGTGTCAAAAAAGTACTAGGAACTTTGGTTTAAAATTGATTTTTAAATAAAAATGTTATGATAATTATTAAAAAAACCATTTTTTCAATAATACCTGAAATGCATCCTATTTTACAATTTTTTTTAAAATTCGTAAAAATTTATTTTCAAATAAAAAAAGTTAGGATAATTTTAAAAAAACATAATTTTTTTTTCAATAATACCTAAAACGCGTCCTATTTTACAATTTCTGAAAGTTTGACAAACATTGCTTCATCAATCAAAATGTTATGACGATTTTAGTAACGTGCAAGTTTGCCCAAAAACGTGCGGTCCCAGGCGTATGTCTTTACAGATTTCTTAGCGGTCCGCAATGTGTTAAAATCAAGGCTCGGATTTGACTTTAGAATTACTTGTAAGTTTGTCGAATTGCGATTACAAATTTAACGTCATATAAATTTAATGTCATACGACATGATTTAAAAGAAGAAATAGAAGAGGAAACTACATAGAACTCAAATGAGAAATTCAGATTTAACTCTTAATTCAAATTGCGGTATCTCATGTGAGATATGTTGCAAGTAGCGACTATCGATAGTCTTCTGAAACACGGCTCTGCGAGCCGGGATAACGGGATATCGTGTGCGTACGTTAGGAATCACTGCGCGAGTCTCTTCGTCGCGGACATTAGTGACAAATTTCGGCCGTATTTCCAACGGAGAGAACTGACGGCGCCAGTCGTTCTCTGGCGACTTCCATCGCGTACAAAGTCTGCGACGAAACGAGATAAGGATAACTCGCTGTCGCGAGGGGCCGGCTTATGCTTTCACATCGAGAATGCTTTTATATACGTCGTTCTCCTCCGCGACGAACTACCGAATATCGTAGCGGGGTTACGGAACACGTCGCCTTGGGCCGACGTAAGCGTCGCTCACAAAGAGTGAAATCGTCGTCTCCATCCAGAAAGAGAGAGAAAGATGAATCTTCGCATAGGCAAGACGGACGTCGTAAAGAAGTCTGGCGCCACCACGAAATCAGTTAAGGGAGAAAGAGTTATTTACCGCCCGGGGGCGGAGGGTGGAGGACGAGAGCAAGGCGGAGCTCCGAATGTGCGGCGCGTTTTCTCGAGAGGAGAGACGGCAAAACGGAGAAATCAAGCTCGATGGCGCTTTGAAAATGCTGAACGGACGGATTAACGGATAACGGAAGCTTTATTGTGTCGCACGGGTGCCGCGAACATGCTTATAGTCGTGGCTTGTATGCCTTTTCAATTCTCAGTGTCGCTCGAAAGACAGAGTAATAAGCAAAATGAAGTCGATCTCATAGAATGAGTGCGATGGTTACCACTTAAGAAAGAAAGAGAGAGAGAGAAAGAGAAGAAAGTCTATTTGTCCATTCACCTATTGATCTTTATCAGATTACTTAACATTTGCTTCTTGCGATACTTTATCTATAGTTGAGTAAGTTACGTAATTAATGCATTGCTTAAAAAAATGAAGGAATCGAAAAATTAAGAAGAGTTAAATTAGAGAATTAAAAAAAGTTAAATAAGATAAACTATATTGAGATAATCAAACTCGAAACAAATAAGTACTTCTGTGAGTCTCAACCAAATGTCGGTAAATAACTATTTATGTGTAACATCGTGAAACAATAGTCCGTACGATATTACACCTCGGTGTTCTCCATTGATATCTCAAATTTGACGGCATTTCTAAGTTTAATGTAGAACCAAGATTTCTATTCGGGGAGTTCGTTCATTACTATTGCAAAACGAGCGTTTAGATACGCAACGAGTACCACCGACGCGCCGAGCAACGTAGTGCTGATTATATCTTCCCGAAGACGATAACAATGAGAAACGAGAAGAGGGTTCGCTGTAACTGCTGGCATAACGGATACCGTGTTTAGTTTAGATCAAAAGTATGAAGATCATTGTATACACGAATCCTTCTTCCCCCCCTCCCCTACCTTTCGCTGTCTCTCTCTCTCTCCCCTCTCTAGTCCAGAACATGAACAGCGGTAAGTGGTACGGTGCTCGACCGTTAATTTCGGCACGGAGATGCTTTTTTAAGGAACACGAACGAACGCCCACTGGAATAAAGTAATTCCGGACGCGAGGCAGTGCGGCGGGAGTCACGCGAACCCTCCCAACGGCCGGGGCTCTTAACGGGTGGCACGGAAGAAGAGGAGGTGGAGTTTTATATCCCGCGGTATTAAAGCACCAAAGGCAATCAAAAGCCTTCTACACGACTGCGATATTACCGCGTCCATAATTCCCGCATGCGGATAAAAAGCTCCGTGCGGGCCGTTACGGGCATCGGCTTTATTATTTCAAACGTCTCGCCTCACCGCGCCTCGACGAGCGTCTCGTTGCCGTCGACGCGCCGCGACGTGCGCGAACACCCGTTGAGGCCGATCCGTCGATTAATGAAGCCGTCGGCGTAATTGATAGGTGGCGAACGGCCTGGTAACATCCGCGCGAAGCGTGCTGAGGAAATGTATAATCGCGATTCAAGCTCGCTTTCTACGTACGCGCGCGTATCACCGCACGGAGAAAAAGAGATTGACCGAATTAACGTGACATAACGTAATCAAGCGCGTTTTAACAGAAGGAAACAACATTTCTGGTCTTCGTGTAAAAATTCGATTCGTAGGGACCAAAAATTCTGTTTCCACTAAAAGGTGCTTAACTATGTTATGTCACGTTAACTAAACCAATCCTTTTTTTCCGCGCGTGATATGCTGCTATTGTTGCACGAATTATCGGGTTCGCCTCGATGACAATCTTCGATTGGCGACCAAGTCGAAATTTTCGCGTCGGTCCCGCGTGCGTTCGTACGGCCGATTCGATCGATCATTCGTTCGTTCGTTTTAAGTCACCGACGCGTTAACGTCGGAATCGCGCCACTTACTGCGAAATACGAAGAGTACGAAGTGTCGTAATCGATCGAGATTAATAAAGAGAGACTAACTGTCATGTCAAAGTAGCGGAGCGGTAATCTCCACGGGAGGGCGTGTTAAAAATCGGTCAACGTCGCGCGAGCCTGGCTGCGATCGCGAGACAAGCGATTTTAATGAAGTGTAATGGATCGAGATTAATAAAGAGTGTAATTAATACACGAGATGACGGTGGATGTATAACTTCTATGCGAGGTATTAAAAAATCATTTATCACTCGATCAAGAGTTTAAGCCACCGGACGAATGAAAAGTACGAAAGGTCCGCTTGCATTCTCGCATGCATATTTTAACTATACAACACCGCCGTCCTGGCGATTCCCGTCAGAAGCCTCGAGAGGATAAGATGCGATCGCCGTTAACAAGCGTAATTCATTATAGTCGTGAGAAGAATTCATCCGTCGCGGCTCATATATCGAGCAAATTCACGACTCCCTCTTGCATATTTTCAGATGAATTTCAAACGCCAAAATGATCGCGCAGATAGAATCTAAAAGAGGCCGCGTCATGCTTGCTCGAGGCTCATGTTTCCCGTTTGTTGCACCATGTGTTTCATTTGTGTATTTATTATAAGAGAAACAGAGGAAAAGGAATTGCAAAATGTTGCCTCCAGAATAGAAGTACTTTTGCCTCGAGTTTCACCGAGGTCGAGAAAAATATCGCAGTTAAAAAAGATGATAAAATCTAACTTCGAAAACGGAATTTCCAATTAAAAAGGGGAAGGGTTTGACTTAAAAGCAGCCGAGTATATTCTCGAGTTTCGAAATTTAATATGTCAGTATTTTACATCGTGAGCGAATAAATTTATTAAAATATATTCCTTTTGCGATTCCTCTTCCACTGTTTCTCTCGCAATAAATATGTAAACGAAACACTATGGCCCGTGGGCCAACTTGACCCGGTCTTCGCTACGTATTACGTGTTTCCAATGACGCTCGAGCAGATCGACGATTCCGTGGACTTACGCGTCGCCGCTAAATTCGCAGGAACATGTCACGGGAGCCTGGAACGAACAACTCGCCAAGTTTTTGTAATGAGTTGCCTCTCTCCTCGCGACGTGTGCGACGAGAGGGTGAAAACTCGTCGGAAGAAGCCGGGATCACGAGACGGGTGAATCTCGGCAGAAGTTCCTCTCGCAGGATTTCGCGGAGCGAAAGGACGAATGCCGGGCACGATCCGACGACTACATCATTCACCGAGCTATCGGTTGTAAGACGCTTCCCTGCGAGACGCTTCCCTCGAACGGGATGAAGAGAGCGAAGAAACAGAGGAGAAGCGGCGAGAAAGGACGAGGGGAAAGAACGGGGGAAAAGGGGAACGGGGAAAACGCATCGGGCGCCGAACACAGTGATTAATGATTCGGATTTTAGCTCCGACGACGACGACTACGACTACA
Organism: Dinoponera quadriceps; assembly: GCF_001313825.1. Classification (NCBI taxonomy): domain Eukaryota; kingdom Metazoa; phylum Arthropoda; class Insecta; order Hymenoptera; family Formicidae; genus Dinoponera; species Dinoponera quadriceps. Next base: position 494,188 of record NW_014555128.1, on the reverse strand, counting down.
CGCGCGCCTCTTCGATATTTTACCGGTATTTTTACGTCCCGACGTATTCTCGATTCGCGCAAACGATCCCCGTGCCGTTTCGAATCTTCCGATTTAGAAAAGAGAAAGAAAAAGAAGAGAGAGAGAGAGAGAGAGAGAGAACGTGTCGCTATTTGCGACCAGGAAATAGAAACGCGCGAGATGCCCCGAGTCGTCCGTAGAATTTTCGTGTCGTTTGAAGTAAAGTCAGCCGGACCACCTTGGTACATACGTATTCACACACGCATGCACACGTACGCACGGACCTCGCGGCGTATCCCGTGAGATTGAGACCTCCTCGCGTCGAGACTCGCGCCGGCCGGGGCCCCGTGTGAGGCCGCCGCCTCGCTCTCCCTTTCTTTTAGGGCCATGGGGCCCACGATGGAGGTCTGCCGCGCGGTGCCCACACACCGCGAACTATCGCCGAGCGATTCTTCCACGTGACCCAAAGAACGCGTTTCTGCTGCTCGTTATGTGTCGTCGCGAAAAGCGGGGGGGGGAGATGACTCGATAGAATTGATGCTGCAGCGTGCGGAAATCACAGTCGCCTCGACCATTATTATTGTTCGAGCCCGAAACTGAGGTCCGACATGTGCCAGTATGTGTCAATATCTGTCTCTACCGTGGTTCATATTTAGACAATTCTCTCCATAAACCGTATCACGATGGCTCCATATAATTGTGCAAAATAGACTTCGTTTGTCCTTGTGGATAAAGAAAAATAATTGCTGATATGCATATGTGTGACGTTAGTGTGAAGTCGATGACGGTCTTGATAAGCATCGATAGTGTAAAGGCGATTCTCAAAATGTTATGTTACATAACACTGACACAATCATATAGATCTTACGTAAATGTGAATGCGATATAAATATGAGTGCGATCAATGTGCACTACTCTGGTCTTACCATATCTAACAGGAATCTAACCAAGATATATAGAAATTTCTCTGCGAACTTTCATATTTTTTTAGACCGGTAAATTCCGTCAAAAAGATGTAAAAACGTTCTCCGAAATTTTCTTAATTAGAATATTTGACACATTCAAGATACATGCAAGCTGCAAGGTTTCTGCATTAGGCCAATATTTGTGCTAAATGACAACCAGAGATATCATTTTGACATTTCTAATTATTTTCACCACATATTGAGTAATGCTCCAGTTCATTTTCGCGCGTATCTTCGCTGTATAAAATTATTTATAATTCTACGCAACCAACCGTTCGTAAACTGCAGAAAAAAACAATATTCTGTCGGTAAGATTTTCAAATATGTCATCCTCTTAAATAGAATTGGAAATTTTCAGTAAAGATGAACTTGTGAAGTGAGAGGTCTTGGTGCGTTACACATGTACGAAGCTGGTAGCAAATTGGTATTAATTAATCGGGCCTTGGTAACTTATGATTAGCTCACGAAGATGGTCACTTGTTTAATGCCATTGTGAAAACAAAGAGCTACTGTAATCCTCCGAGATTTCGATCGAGGAGAATCCGGCCGGGAAATCTACCTCAATCAATGTCGGCGAGTACGACTGAAAGAATCAACTCTCTAATTCTTCCATGTTAATTAATTGGAATTTTTTCGCAGAATTTTTACGCGAGCCTTCAGTTAGCTAAAATTACTACGAGAATCGCGCCGGAAGCTCCCACGTGAGCGCGCTGCAACTGAAAGCAGTCTTAACACGCTCTTATTGAATGGGAGTTTCATTTGCCGCTAATTTAAAACTTTCCGGGAGATAGTCGAACATTATCGATGCCACTTAATTCCCCGCGCCCGTGGAAGTTATCGCGCACATTGAGCAAAACTTTCGACACGTTTTTATGATCGTCGGGGCGTACCGTAGGCATGTACCGTGTGCACAATTAAAGGACTCAGATAAGCGTGTTAGATCGCGCGAGTGCCAATTAAACTATTGCGTGCGCGTGAAAATCATGGAAACCTCGCGCTCGAGCCGGGCGCATAAATCTTACCGTTGCAAATCTTGCGGTTTCATCGATTGCCTCCCAAGGTGACTGACTCGAACTCGTGTTACAAGATATCGCGTATACGCACGTGAATGCGTGCGTGCGTGCGTTAATAGCAAAATATCATGGCAATCGCAAAATTTATGTGCCCTCTGAAAGAACGAAGATTAATAGGGACGACGAGCGTAATGGACCTCGAGGAATAAAAGACCCTTTCACGATCATTACGCGTCGATTCATACGTAACCCGAACGTTTAACGCCGCGAAGGTACAAACTACCACTATGTAATCCATCGTCAAACGCCTCACATCGCGATCTCTCTTCGAGGAAATCTAACTTTTCTCCGTTAACGCGACTTGTGGAACCCTTCGGATTGCCCTTTGCCTTCATCAACAACTTGTTAAAGCTCAGCTTCAAGCTGTCACGAGACGCCTCGGCACGAGCAGCCTAGAAGGCTGAAGTTGGCTCTCGTAAGACAGCTACGAAGGGTGCAAGGGACGTGCAGGTGCAAATTGAAGGGCTGAGCGATGCCGACAGGGCTTTCCGATATACGGGAGAAGCTGCTTAATTCGCATTACTATTCCCGTAGAACTGGCGAAAAATAGAATTATCGGAATCCGCTAATTCAATCAGACTCCCATCTGAAAGAAACGTCTCGCGCGTACGAGCAGATGAAACCTAAGCGAAGATATGTAAAGCAATTTTTGAGAACCACGGTGGCCTCGAAACGTTACCTCGCGCGACGTTCGATTTAGCCTCTCTCTCGCCGAAGTATCGACGCGCGCGGTTTGCATATCACCCTTCTATGGAGGGTAGCTTTCCGCACACTTGACAACGTTGCCATTAGCCTACACGGCTTGATTCCGTTATACATCCTGTGCGGCCATTTAGCGCGCGCTACGTATTCGCGAATAAATTAACAGGGCGCTTCAAAGGACGCGCCTCCTCTACACAACGCCGGCGTCGCGTTTCTCGTCTTAAGGCACAACTACAGCGATACATAGATTTGTACATACATAATTACGACATTAACGAGCAATTTTGGTTACTGTGCGGAGTTTCTGGTCGATAGGTACGCAAGCAGGTAGGTAGGTATGTAGGCAGATAGCTACTGGCAAAATGTAACTCGCGACACCGTTTATAGCTATGTATTGCCGATAACTGCGAATCGCCGAGGTCGCCCCTTTGAAGCCGCGTGTAGTTTCAAGTTGAAGCTCATTTGTCCCTCCGCACCATCACAAGAACCATCCTTCTTTCTCTCTCTTTTTCTCTCTCTCTCTCTCTCTCTATTCGACCGTAATACTCGATCCGATGAATATTTATGTATCGGCATTTATATTCATGTCGATGTTTATATTTATACTTTTATTTATATTTATATATTCTCATGAATATCGAAGTTGGCTGTTAAGAGAGGAGAGAGGAAAAGAAAGAGACAGAAAGACAGAGAGACAGATAGAGAGAGAGAGAGAGAGAAACTGACCGGCTGATAACAACAGTGTCGGAAAAATCGATAAAAAATCGGTGTTTTTGCCACTACAGCTGAACGACATGACGCGGCGACCATGCGGCGTTCCCGATGAACCGGAAGAGGAAAATAGGCAGAGAAATATTTTCATAACGATACGACGCGTGAGTAAATGGAACACACGCTTGTGATATTTGCGGAGAATCCTCGTTTGCGTTTGTTGGCTCACGTTCATTAATTCGAACCATTCTTCGCCGCCTTCTCTCTTTCTCTCTCTCGCTCGAATAATTTTACACACGAAACAGCTGTCTAGTTGCTAACGAATCGCCTTCCGCTATCTTTGATCACCACGGCGTCTCCGATCGCGAGGAAAGCAAGCGGCGATATTTTTCTTTCTTAGGGTAACAATCGAACGGGCAAAGCAGTCCCGACATTGATCTCGTCGTTCCTTACACACGGAGATAATTCATAGCGACGGGGCGAGATTGTGTGTGTGCGTGTGTGTGTGTGATATGTACAGGCGAAAATCCCGACGGCGGGGTGGCGATTAAATAAGCCGTTATACGCGATATCGACGAGGGCGATATCGGGAACGTGACCCAAGAATTAATTGCGCCAGCAAATGTCGCCGTCGCGCCGTTCCCGAATGATCGGAACTTTCCAAACTTCGGTCATACAGGAGCGGCCATTCTGCCAGGTGTGTATTGACAACATTAAGCACGATCCTCACGTACATAGTTATTGGTGGTAGCCGGTCGTACGGCGAACTGGTCTAGGCGCGACCCGGCAGCGCGGACAAGAGGAAACGATCGTGCCGGTTTGGACGGGAGAAGGACGAAGAATGCAGAGCGCCAGAGAAAGAGAGACTGAGGGAGATAGAGAGAGAGAGAGAGAGAAGAGGGAGGCGAAGGCGTGAGAGCACGATGGGTCTCATAATGCCACGGTGTTCGATGTGGGAACCATAACCCGGGTTGAACGGCGATTAGTCCTGGGCCACCGCGTTGTTTACTCTGGACAGGTCCTGCCTGCCACCTAGTTTACGTTATTATATATGTTCGTCCGAGCGGGCGCGCGCGCGCGCGCGTTCTCGGCCACCAACCGCCGGCGTAGATTTAGCCCACCGCCGTAAGGCCCTTTTAAATCGCGTTCCCGGCGGTCTAATGGTTTCGCAGAGATCCCGAAGGACCTGGTTGGTCCCGTCGGGCGGATGCGTGAGTATTAAGGCACCGTGCGCGCGGTTCCATCCTCCGCCAGCGAAACAAACCGCTTTACCGTAGTGCAGATTAGGTCGCCCCTTTCGCCCGCTGTGTCTTTGTATCATTACGAAGGGGATGAGAATAATATCTAATTGGTTTTACCGTTATATAAACTTGTAACGATGTTGCGTGAACTTACGTACCTAACGATTTCCTTTTTATTTTCCGGAGATACCGCGAGACTCATCACCCCTTCCTCTTAGACTCGCGATCTCGGTCCTCTCGTATTGGAAAGGAAAAAGCATGACTAAAAACTGGAACTGAGCGCCCATAAGCTTTATATTTTTCTCATTACATTACACACATATTTACAAAAGATTATATTATATATCGAGATATGCGAGAGTCATGTCCGTCGCGTCGTGAGTCGCCGAGCGATAAGAAACCGCCTAGGAAATCTTTTTAAATGCATGGCGCAATGGAGAGAGGGATACGTATTTACAAAGAATAATGCATATAAAGTAAGCCCGAGGATAGGAGGTAGAGTAATACAGTGTCGCGGTCGTAATGGGAAAAGCGCAAAAGACAAAAAAAAGAAGGGGGTAGCGCACGCTTCGCCGAGAGAAAGGGAGAGGGACGCGGAAAGAAAGAGAAAGAAGGAAACGTATCGCGGAATGTAAAATTCGTAAGGAAGATGAAGGTCTGCGACTGCACTTTTCCGCTCTTTCCCGAGACCTCGGAAGGATTCATATCTAACGTGCGTGTTCATTCGACGACATAAATGGGTCTTGAATTTCCCACGTTCCGACGAGCAACAACATTCGATCGGCAGTGAGAGCGATGTTTGCCGAAATAATTCCCAAATTAGTGGCAAATGTTTGAGCAAGAGTGAGCTCGACGGGAGCGTAAGCGCCGCCGCTAAACGATTCCGACCGTTCGTTTATTCTCACAAGGAAACCTCCTGAAAATGTGACACGCGATGCGGATTTTAACGGCGTGCAACTTGCTTTCGCTCGTGAGCGGAGGCTTATCGGTGAAATTACGTTAAAATGCATCGGAACGGCTCGCATTACCATATTTATTACGGCTTATATATTCCTTTCATCTCTTTTATTATCTCAAACATCATTATCATTTTTATTACTCATTATTTTTCTACACTGAGAGAAATTATAATAATCAACTATACCCTTTTTATGGCTTTAATTGCAAAAATAGTAGCAGCAATACGTATGTAAGGTCATTCGCTTTGATTCGTTATGATTATGATGATATATAATAACGCATTAGAAAAATAGTCCTCCTGACTATAATTCCTTCACTAAGATGATATTATTGTCGCAAATACCAAATATTTGTCACTTAACATATTACTGACATTTTACCAAGGAATTTCTTTCCCTCTCAACTCATTTCTCTTGTGATAATCATTGCCTATTCTCTTGATTAAATCGTTCTTCTGCTTATATTAATGTAATTTTCAATGCTTTTCCACGTACCGTTCAGATTTATCCGCTCGTAAAAGAAATTAGCACGACGAAAAGGTGAAATTACGAATACAACACGCGATGGATGAGAGCGGAGTGGGTGGGGAAAGGGCGACGATGCCCCGCCGATGAGAAATATCAATTTTTGAACATCCCAGGAGCTCTCTTTCAGCCCGCTGTTTCATTCGTACCATCCATCGGCTCGTTTTAATCAACCGATACAGTCATTCGCCATGGTATTCGCAAACTACTCACCGTTTGCGGAAACCCCGTCGTTTGGGGATCGACGGACTTCCTCCACGAGCTGTACGAGTGAGCAAAAGGAATGAAAGCGTGACATATGAGCTGATATCGACAACGTCTCGGTTATCTCGGAAGGACCGGAAACACGAAGAAAGGAGGACTCACCTCCGGCGATATCGTCGGCGTAGTAAATTCAATAAGAACGTCACCGTAAAAAGTTACGGTAGCTTTATTTTATTACGGAAGAAGAGTCCCGGCGTGATCCGAACGGATACAACCCGGCCTGGGTCGATCTGTACAGGATAATTCGGGCAAAAGGTAGAAGCTTCCATTCTCTAACATCAGCGGATCTGCACCGATCTCGTAAGACCTCATTTCGCGTCGACGGCTCTCGCCGTCTTCGAGTGCATCAATCTTACCGGGGCGAATGCGCAGTCATCGGCCGCGCGCGAAAAGCGTCTCTCGTCAGCCCGCAGAAAAAGCTTCGGCGCCGCGGGAACAGGTTTTGCGTCTTGAAAGCTTCGCTTAGACACACGGAGGAGGACGACGAGAACCGTAGACTCCGTTCGGTTAGATGGACGGAAGAACGAGTGCGCGACGAATTGTCGTATAAAGAGAAGGGATACGCCATGATAAGGTAAATTGATAAGAGGGCGAGATCTCCCTTAAGCGAGGTCTCGTTAACAACCGGGAAACGGTCGCCGCGGCCTCGACGCCGTTCCCTTCTTCTTCTACTCTCGCGATGATACCCGTCTATTCGAGGCTATCACCATACGATTCCCGGAAATTTCGTAGAAGGTAGAGCTCGAAGGATCGCAGACAAAGGCTCACGACCTGACGCCTTCTAAGGTACATCGCGGTGCATGCGTGCCAGAAACGGAGCCACGGAGCACCTGGACGCCGACGAGGCCACCGCGACAGAGAAGAAGAAGAAAGAGAGAGAGAGAGAGAGAGACTACTGCCTTCGCTGTTGCTGCTGCTTCTTCTTCTTCTGCTTCTTCCTCTGCCTTTTACGGATTTAGAGATATGTGCTCGCCGACCGTCAAATCTCGTCGCATAAATTTTTTCTACGTCCTCGCGCTTGTACCCCTCTCTCTCTCTCTCTCTGCGCACCGCACTCTAGATTTCCGTTGATTTTCGCAGTCAAGAGTGTTCCCCCGCGACCTCGTGTGATCGAAACCTAGCGACCTGTTGGGAACCGCTGTCCATTCGTTCACTCAGTTACCCCGACAGAAACAAATTGCCACGGTATGGTTTAATTACGGAAGGGTATTCGCGAATTTGACGTTAAGAGGCTCTCTAGGCGAAACAACGAGAGGGTATTCCACAGCACCTGCAGTATCGAAATGATTATCTCAATTGTAGAAGCGCCTTCGCCACGTTTTTACTGTAATGACGGTAATAAATAATAAATTATAAAATATAATCACACAAGGCGCGTTTCGTAAAATTTGGGAAAAATTTGAAGCCTTATGGTCGCTGCGGTCGTCGAGGCCCTTATCGAGATATCTGTTTAGAAAACGTTTTATGGACATATCGGACGTCAATGCCGAAAAGACTTAGTAATCGGATTTACGAGCGGGCCTGAGACGGAGACCGCGGGACCGAGAAACGTCATTGAGAATGGGAGAGAAGGAGAGAGAGAAAAAGAGAGAATGAGAGAGAGGCGGTTTTTCAAGCGATACACCATAAACGGTGGAAGACAAGGCTGACTGTAAATGGCCGCGGACGGGAGCCGCGATGCCACGTGTACGCTCGTGCTCATAAGTCCTGACGTAGCTCGCGCCGGCTCTATCTTTTCGACGAATCGTCGTCTCTCTTTTTGTTTCGCTTCATTTTTTTCTTCCCTTTCCCTCGCCTTTTTGCATCTCACACCGCTGAAACGGGCTCGCCCGTGACGCTCGGCGAGGGGGTGCCGAGGGCGAAATGAAAATGCGCCGTGCGTTAAACGATTTGCGAGGAGAGAAGAGAGGAAAGATCATGCGCGAAGCGTGGCCAGGCCGCGAAGAGAACACGCGCATCAGCGACGCATCGCGTCCCCCCGGCAGGGAAGCAGCGACTCACGCTCGCCAAGAGTCCGGAGATCACAATTAACTGCTCCTCGTCGCACGAGTCTCGTAATGCGATTTCGTTGATTGTACGCGAGTTTTGATGCGATAGCGCAAATGCACACGAGTGATAACTCAATTCGTAAATACGGAGAAATACGGGGGAACGTAGCAAATACGAAGCGGAGTAATATTTGTTTACCGTGGCGCGGATCCGCGTTTGCAGCAATTAACCGAATAAAATGTAACCAGCGGCGCGAGTGCGCCGTTAGACCGCGCCGTGTCAATTCGCTCGTCGGATAATCCGGAAGATTATGAAGCGGCAGATCACAGGGAGCTGTTCCCTCTCGGGCTCGTCCGGGTCGCGCGCACGCTGAAAATCTATCGAGGCACAATCTCGTCGGGAACATTCGCGACTCTCGTCTCTTCGTTGACATCGCGACGAAAAACACAGAGTGATCGGTGCGACGCGAAGCTATTGCTGAAGTTACCACACGCCACACCGGAAACTTTTTTCGATATACTCTCGACGGGATGCACGCATGAAAGATACAGAGTGGACACACGCAGTGGCGCGAATGTGTGCGATCCCAACAGCCCTTCTGCATATTTGATTGGGCGGAAACGCTTCGTTACGCTAATGCCATCAATATCGGCGTTTAGCGCTGCGCGAAACTGTCAATGCCGGACGGGAGTGAAATACGCGCCATCGATCACGCTGCGTTATTACATTATTATTAAACGCGGCGTATCATTTATTAAAAATAGTCGCCGGGATATACGCACGCGCGCACTCGTCGCGGCGGTGGGGCGCTTTTATCGAGCTTAGCGAGCGACAGAGACACACACGCACACACTACGTACAGAGGGAAGTTCTATCCGTGGTATATCGCGTCCCGCTTTGAAGGGATGTAATCAGGTCCGACATGTCCGGAAGTCTGCTCGTACGTGCCTACACGAGCTTGTGAGGGACACCTTTTGTACCCAAGATACGCAAACCGGATGCGCAACCGCCTCTTCCGTGTTCTTCCTCCGTTTGCCCAGCCGCGCTCCGCGAGACGCGGAAACGCGCCGTCTTGGCGAAACGAACGGGACCATTTTTCTCGATTCCTGACATCTCACGGAGTTCATAGCGAAATATCGCGGACTCGATCTTCGATCGATAAGCCCGCATTGACAGCCGTTACTCGCGATTCGACCGAAAAACTCACGCCTGACTCTAAATTCAAATCTGAGTATCTCACCCGAGACAAGTTTCAAGTAACGACTATTGAAACGAGCCTACAAGTCGAGAGGAATTATTTATTACGGTAATTGTAACGTTAGTTATCGGATACATTCTATGTATTATCCGCGGGACGAGACAGTCATGTCGACACGGCGAATGTTTGCGAAGCGAGTATAGTCACACGGCACCGCCTTCAGCCAGGAACTATGCCAATAACCGCGCGACAAACTGCGCTTCGTTATCCGTTACGATAAATACAATTCGATCGAGGCCGATCCTCAGTGAAAATATCTGATATTCGGTGTGGTAGCAAGATTCGTACGGGCGATTATCGCGCACTGTCGATATAATTTGCGGATTAAAGTCAGCAGTCCCTAATTATCGAGTTAATCCGGCCGCTCAATTAATTAGTTTAATTATTGATTTGCCTGCACTTCGCATATTATCTTTGTAGATCAGAGAACATCGATAAATCTCCCTCGATATTCGCGTTTTTAGCGTATCAGTTGCTGTCAAAGTAGCGATTTTTATTCTTTTTAAAATAATTAATTGGCATCGATGACACTTATTCTCGGGTGCTTGAAACACGATCGTGATCTGGCAAAATGAAAATATCAGACGCTCCGCGACATATGATTCAATTTCAACTTCGTTATCAAACTAGACTACAGATTTCAACTTCTTGTAGAAAAGCTATTTTTATGATATTTTTTTATAAATCGCAATTATACCACAACAATTATAATCCATGCAACGAGTAAAAAAATATAATCCAAAATACGAAATATTAATCGACATTTTGCAATTGAAATACGACATGGCTTGAACTAATTATGTATATATTCGCTATTAATGAGCAAAGCATGCATAATGGGTAAATGTACAGATATGTGCTTCTCTTCGATAAATATTTTACGATAATAATATACGCTCAACCCTCTAATGAAGAGTGACAAGGCGACATCTGCGTGGTCATCTTACCAAGCGATGTTCCATTTAATAATATATCGGTAGTTAAAATGGAAATGTTCAACATGCAAAATCGCGAGCTGTTCCTTTTCTTGCCTCCCATTCTGATAACGAATCGAATCTTCTGAATCTCCAAATTAATCTTTTTCGCAAATTCATGAAAAAACAAATTGCATCTATCCAAGGTAAATTTACTGCTGGACGCAGCTGCCGTTGCTGCTGCTGCTGCAATTGAAACCTGCAATCTCGCAGTTTCGGAGAACTCCTTTTAGAGATTCGCGCTATTCGCTGTGGGTAAAGTAGAAATCCTGCATGAGAAACTCCCCAGCCTCAGCATCCCTTGTTTACTGTTAAGGTTGGCTTATTGACACTCGGTGCTACATATTATGATCGAACGCTGGTTTTGCGAAAAGTTCCCCGACTGGTCGTCGGTATCCCCGCTAAAGAGTCACGGTACTCACCAAAACACCTCGTCACCGACGATCGATGCGATAATACCGCGCTCCTACACTACCCCTACTGCGGTAACACGATAATACAATTCATCCCCTTCGTCTCCTTAGCAATTCCCCTTCTCGGCGATAATCATGCGATATTATTCGTCAAACAATTCTGACAGACGCGCGTTTTCGATTTCCCTCGAAAACAACCGATGCGCAGATTCTCGTTAGCCAATCAAGCAATCACCCCTGCACAGCGACGACGGAGGAATCGGCGAGGTTGAAAATACGGCACGAACGGTGAAGGGCGCGCCTATCCGCGACGTGACACACGACTTCGCACGCCGCGGAAACACGTTATTCAAATTTTATATTCGATTATGCAAATTAATGTGAGACGCGCGATAAAACTGTCTCTGGAATTCGTTCAGACGGGGAAGAGGGCAAAAAGGAGGTAGGCCGTTCGGAGGAGGAGGGGGAGCGATTTTTATGTTTCTTCGGAAACAAAAGTCTGCCGGCGCCAATCTATCTCTCTATCTCTCTCTCTCTCTCTGCCCCCCCCCCTCCCCCTTGAATTTTATTCCTGCTCACCGTCCTTGGCTCGCGGAAAGCCGTAACTTCTGGCGATATGCCCCCGTTTCACGGCGAGGATGGGAAGGGGAGTAACGCCGGTGCTCTCTTCGACATATTGCGCATATGTCTCCTAGAAACGGGAAATATTGCACGGGAAATGTCACGAGGCGAGTTTCCAACTTCGCGATTTTCAGTGTGCCGCTAACCATCCCCCCTCCCCGTTGGGTTCGCTCGCTTCGGGATGGCAGCTGGCACATCCGCGCCGTGATTATTCCTAAACCGTCGTGGGTGAAATCGACAGGGCAAATCGGGGGGCGCGAACTATCGCCGATTGTTCGCGGTGGACTCGCGCTAATATAATCAACAAAGACCAAATTACCATCCATCCGGTAAAGACTTAATTCCTGCCTCTGAATTGCGACACCCAACGATTTACTCGTCTCGACAAAAGGTTAGTCTTGATGAGTAAACGAGACTCATTCGCTGGAGCAATCGCATCTTCGAAGGCACCCTGCACAACTAGGTGTCCCGGTGTCGAATTTCGGCCGAGGCTAGGTATCGAAGATATCTTGACGTTTGCAGGTCGCCGATAGGTTTTGACGGCGTCAGGATATCCAATTTCAACGCCGGCTAGAATAAAGCGGTATCGTCCCGCACGAGCGTGATGGATGCATTTAGATTGCGTTCGGTAAATCGAGTTCAACGTAGACGCCACCGCGCGCCGTTCTGCAGGGNGGGGGGGGGGGGGGGGGGGAGAGAGAGAAGTGGAGAATGGAGGGATTTTAACGAAATCGCGGTGATGCCATGCAAATGGCCCGGTAACAGCTTCCGTGCCTGTACTCTCCGCGCGACGCCGCGCGGACACACCAACTGTGTGCACGGCGGCTTAACTCGATTCCATACATATTTTAACACCGGCAAAACCGTAAGAAAATTGCATGATATGCATAAACGACTTTGTAAACTCGGTTACAAAACGGGGATTGCGCGCGGCCCGGTGTCACGCGCGCGCGCAATCCCTCTGCGTAAAATCACCTCGAGCGTAGTTGTTGCCGGAAGCTTCTTCCTTCTCCCGTGACCCCCGGATAACCCACGGGAAATCGTGCTCCCACTTTCCTTTCCCCGATCTAACGGACGAGTCGCGATCTAACACTGAATGATTGACGCAAATTTGAGAGGTGACGGCAAGAGTGGCTGCGGCCGCTGCACTCCGCCGTGGTTATCACGAAGCCTTCCGATAATAAGCTGGAAGAGACTGTGTCTAATGGGCCCTAAAATCACGATAACCATGCGTTTCGCTTGTACATTTATTGTGAAAGGAACAGCGAAGAGGAATTGCAGAAAGTTTCTTTTAAAATACCGGTACTTTTCATTAAAATCGAAGAAAATATTGCCGTTAAAAAATATGAAGAAGAATAATTAAAGAGTGGATTAAAAAGGAAGAGAAAGAGAAAAATGTAAGAAACAGCACACTTCCGAGAGTTTCGAATTTGTGTCGATATTCTTCATCGCAAGTGAGGGAATTTATTACAGATAAATGCGATTCTTTCGCAAATTTCCTTTTCATATTATTTCTCTTGCAATAAATGCATAAACAAAATGTTCGGTCAACGTGGCCCCTGAGCCAATTTGACCCGGTCTCCCTCAAGATTCGCGTCGCAGGAATAAATTCTCGTTTCTGTCGCAACGCAATGCGATAAAGTTGGTGTTGTTGCTGTACGTTGTACATGCAACACCCGGTGTGCGAAAATGGAAGAACGTTGAGCTCGATAACGACGGGGCCACGGCCATCTAGTTAAACGCATCCGGAGAAGGACGAAATCGGACGGCGGCCGGGGCACAGCAGCAACGTGCAACGGCCGCACATTAAATTATCTATCGTGCAATTATTCATTTATGCTTATTCGCCTTGATACACTCGCGGATCTTGAATTATTACCGGCTTAACCGGATTTTTAATTCTAACGTATTACCATACTTATCGTAGCGTACAAGCGATTCACGTCTCGCCGAGCCGCGTCGCGTCGCACCAACCCCGACCGCCTTTATAACGCGCTTTTCGCTACACGCGATAAGAAATAACATAATAAGGGAGATTCTAGGATTTTATACGACCGTAAAAATTGTATCGTGAGAAATTGAATAAAACTTTGTGAAAAGTTGCCTTTTCGGAAGTCACATCTGCGTAAAATCCAATTTGCGATGAGGACTCGACGAGGAGAGGTTGAATAACTCTAGTGCACTGGCACTGGTTGCAAGGAAGGCATATTTAGTACATAAATCAAAACCCTAGTAGTCCTCGCTGGAGGCTAAGAGTTTATATGCTAATATAAGATGAAGCACACTGTGAGCCAGTCGCAATCTTGACCGCAATGTAGCGGTCTTGGAAATTTACAGCGCAAAACGCCTCGAATCACGAAATTACCAATATGGCTGTATGGTAACGCGCGATGCTATCTATTTTTCGAAACAGGAAATATCTAGGAAATATTTTTTGTAAGTCTTTTATAAAACATCGTCCGCGCACGATCCGTTTTTCTGTTCGATAAAATAATGAAAAAAGGTCCAAACAGAGCGCGAAAATACATTTTAAACGATCTCGAATTCAATAAAACGATACGCCATCGTGATCACTGTTCTCCAATCTTTCAATTTCAAAAATTGCCCCCGTGTCCGAGATGCCTCCGCCCTCGCGTTCGTAAAAGTGAGAAACGCTTCTCCGGGTCCGGCGTGTTTTGTATGCTAATACAAAATCGAGCACGCTGTACGGACTCCGCCGTCTTGACCGCGATAGCGTCTTGTCGGGTTTTAGACGGGGGGTAAGAAGAGGTAGTGGAAATATTCTCCGCGCCCGAGATTACCAATATGCCCGCGACACGACGCGAGTCCATTCTTTCTCACCGAACGGAAACAGTAACTCCGTTCTCGTCCGGATATTTCCGAAACTTGGTGTGTCCACCAAGTTCGCACGACCCGAGAAGTTTCGACGCGACCCAAACCGCTTGTGGACGGATCACAAATTAGATCTCGAGATCGTAACGTTAGCGAACTCCATTTCCCGCAAATAGCGAGCATTTACCGAAAGTACGTACTAAGAGTCATTCATTAACACGTTGACCGCTATGGAGGCGGTCATCAGTGACCTACGCTGTAACATTGCCGCGTCTCATTACTTTACGCGGCCGATCACGTAAACAAATCTACGTCGATAAAAACGGACATTTGTATGTAATTAAAATGAAACAAGAATGAAATAAATAACAAATGAGGAACAAAAATATATTGTATTCTACTCATATACATGACACAATATAAAAGCAGCAATTGACTCTCACTTGCTCGTTAACATTGTCTTTCATCTGTTACCGATTGAATATCATAAGAATGAAATAAATAAGAATTAAGTAAATGAAAATGTAACATTAATGAAATGTATCGAATAGAATCTAAAGTAGAATATATAAGCAATAGAGAGGCAATAAAACGAGCTGGCGAATAGACGCATCACATAAATTGCATTTACTTATCCGTACCTTTCGGCGATTGGAATTTTAATTGAGTACAATGAAGCAATGAAAAGAAATCAGCGTGGCGGTCAACGTGTTAAATTAGAAAAGTCCACGAGCTCGCGATGCAGAATCAGGATCGGCGGGTGTTATTCGGCTCTCCGCCCTGAAGCTCGAAGAGCCAGACGTGCTTTCTTCGGCAGCCTTTAGTAGCGGCGTTATGGCAAACATTTAATTAAACTTGTAACAACGCGACGTTGTTCCTCGGCCGCGCCCACCCCCGCGTCCTTCCTCGCCGCTAAAGGGTTCTCTCGGTTGTTATGCGCGAGGCGTAGAGAAACTCGAGCGCGCCCGACCGCCGCCCCCGCGCCCGCGTATCGCGCGGTGTCATAAAGGCGATTGCCGGTTTGCTGCTGCGCCGCGCCCGTGTTTCGTAATGCGGGCATCTTCGTGTTCGTGTTACGACCCGCCGTTTTCTTATCTCGCCCCGGACGAACGTGTCATCTGCTCCCCGGTCCTTTCCGCGCCCGCCGATACCCCCGGTGCGACCGCTGCCGTACCCGTGTCATGATCCCGACGATAGCCGCGGGAGATTTTAGCCAGCGCGAAATCACGATCGATGGATTTCGGAATCAAGCGGAGTCGGACGCAGTTCCCGGCTCGTCTCGTCTGTAATTTCGAGTGCTCAAAGATATTGTTGGCGCGAAAAATAATTTCCTTTCGGTACAGAGACTTCTTTAATGAATAACTCAAAAATGTGCGTATTGTTCATAAAATGGTAAAGAACTTTGTTGTTCACTTCAATCCATTTTACACACGTCTGGGACAACCTGTATATCAAATTAAATATGTAACCAATAGAGAGCTAATGAAAGGAACTAGAGAATGTATGCAAATCGCGAGCTGCAATTATTTACCGTGTCTTTCGTGATTTAAATTCTAGTTGAACAATGAGACAATCGAATCAGAGTGGCGGTCAGCGGGTTAAGACGCTCATCGGGCCGACAGAATTAGATTGTTTTCAAGCCGGTGATGGCCGTTCGAAAGGCGGCCTTCTCTTTCACACGGGAGTTTTAATCTCGTAAAGGTTTCCAGTTAGACGAGTATATACATTTAGCTTCCGCCCTCGGATGCCGCGACGCCGCATCGCCCGGGGAAAAAATTCTTCAGCCGCTTAAATATAAACGACGTCGGCGCGGGAAGACCGACGGGTTCGCCTATTTCCATTTTTCATCAGGATCCCCGTAATACGGGAGGTAGAATGCCGCGCGGCTGTTGTAAGTGGTGGGGCAGGAAGAGGTGGCGGAGGTGGAGGGCGGCTTTGGAAAGGGCGGGAACGGGTGTTGTATAAAACCGCTCGCGACATTACCTCCAATATTCGCAAAACGGATTCTCCGCCAGCCGCCTCATCCGCGCACCCCCTATTCCCCTTCTTCTCCCTGCCTGCCCCTCCCTACCTCCTCGCAGCCCTCCTGGTCCGTGGTAATGAGGTGGTTTCAATTCTGGCCTCGGGGCGCACACCCCGGCTGGTGTGTAGGTGCACCAGCTATTGCCATGTAAATGTCCAAGCGAGAGGGAACGATTGCGCGAGATTGATGGGAACGAGAGGAGGGCGAGATGAGAGACTCTGGCCGGGCCGTCCGCGAGTCGTCGCACCTGCACGAGAATCCGAGTTCCGCGAGAATCTTTCCTCGGTGGCTGCGCAAGTGGAACGGGAGGGAAGGGTGTGCGACAAGCGCGCATAGTTTACTCCGAGACCACCGCTTCTTGCACTCAGCTGCACCCCCGAAGATTTAATTTTTCCGCAAGGCGCGCGATTCCTCATTCCTCCTCCTCCGCGAACTGTACGCCGTCACGACAACGAGATACCGGCGATCGCAATTTTTCAGACGAACACCCTCTCTTCTCTCACCCGAATCGCAAAACATCGGCATAAAGCAGCTCGCTGAGCGCTTTATTGCCGCGCGCCAATAGAAAGTCGTATCAACGTAATCTTCGAACACTTTCAAACTTTTCACCCCGTTATCGTCGCCGTACTGTCGACTGGAACTTCCACAAAGAAAGTTCGCCGTTAAGCAGTACGTCGCCCGGCGAGAGGAGGAGGCGACGGGGATGAGGAGAGGATCGGGGGAAGAGTATTGAAACGAGAGACTCTCGAGAAATAAAATACTCGATGTCACCAGCCACGGGGTTGCGGGTACTCGGGGGGGGTTCCGTTGCCGGACCGGAGAGATGGGTGACCATCCCTCAAAAATAAATCGCTAAGGCGCCGCGACTCGTAATTTAAACTAGCGCAATCTCGGTAACTAGTTTCTCCCCTTTCCGGTGATGAGGAGAACGACGGGCGGAGATCGGTTGTGCGGACCGGAGGGTGAGACGGCGGAGAAAGAAGAGGGGAAAGAGGAGGAGACGGTGGTTGCTACAAAAGGGGGGGGGGAGGTAGGAAGGAAGGGAGGAGAAATATAGGTGCCGCTATAACCGACGGTTGTAAAGCGATTCACGGTAAACTGTCGAATGAGTTTATTGCGCTCATTGGCTGCCAACCCCCCGCGGTCGAGCAGAAGCGTGTGCGAGTTAAAACCGCCGGGGTGATTCGCGGCTGACTTTGAACTTTGAACCGCCCGCGACCAATA
Source organism: Dinoponera quadriceps (assembly GCF_001313825.1). NCBI lineage: Eukaryota > Metazoa > Arthropoda > Insecta > Hymenoptera > Formicidae > Dinoponera > Dinoponera quadriceps. The sequence goes on along the minus strand of NW_014555128.1, from coordinate 476,414 downwards.
TGGAACCACCGGCGGTTCCTCGATTCGCGAATGATTCATCCGCTGCGGAGACGTCTCGAATACATTTCTCAGTGATGAATGCAATGACGACGTCATTTCGGTCGATGGCGATATCTCTCTCTAACGAGAATTTCTCGGGAAGAGTGGAAGAAAATCGTTCATCTATATATATATATGTGTGTGTGTGTGTGTGCCGAATGTTGAAGGAGGACTGCGACTATTCCGCAGTACTCCGATATAAGGAATCTTACGGCGACTTATTATCGCCCGTCCACAAGCGAGCCAGCCGTTAGTCGTAAAGGTCTCTCTCGCGCGTTGACGCTCCGAGGTTACTCGCGTCATCGCGGAAGGACCTTTTAGCGATTGGGGCCATGTATCTGCCTGAGACGCCTGAGTTATCACGCTATAGTCGAACAGTTCTCCGAGTAATTGAAAGGAAACTTTTCCGTTCGCAGTAGGTGCCGATAGCGCGAGACTATGTCGCGCGAAGGAAGGAACAAAGAAAAAGCAGCGACGGCGCGGCGAGCCGGTCGAGTGTCCGACGAAAGTTGGAGACGACCTGGCCCACCAGGACGCTCTTATTATTATCCTTCCTGACTGTTCTCCCGTAATCTTCGATCCCGGATCGGTCGATTGTTCGCGACCGATCGTTCCCCATTACCGGGCGCGCGAATTGCCCGGTAATTGAATAACCCGTTATCACGGCCTTCTACGTGATTGCATCGGGCGCGCGGCGGCGAATCGTCCGCTCGCTCGCCCGCGTTTATCTGCTCCGGCAAGAACTTCGCGATCGAAGCAAGCGGCGAAGCTCGGCCCCAAAAACCACCGCTTTTTAGCCGATTCCCCGATCTGCAGCCGGAGACTTTAATTGAATCTGAGTTACGGCCGATCTCGTTGGCGTTACACACCGCGCCGTAGATAAGGGAACCTCCCACCCGCCGGTCGAATACTTTGGCAATTTCCGAATTTGTTTCTGCTCGTCGGATTAACACGCTTCGATTAGGCGCGACTGACGTCGCGGGAGTTTTCCGAATTTTCTCCAACGAAATTTCCTTTGAGTTTCCTTGGGATATCATTGGAATTTCCTCCCCTGAAAGTCTGCGAAAATGTCCACGTTAAATATTTCTCACGTTTACTTACGTAAAAAATTTACTAAAAGCCTTGCCGGAAGATGAATAGCGCGAAGAAAACATCCCGATTTCTCGTTTGAATTCAATTCTCTGTTGAAGTAAAACGTGCCTTTTGTCCAGAATGAAATAACTACTGTCTGCGGAAATACTTTTCTAAAGAAGAAATATCATAAAGAAAATGGGAATACATCGAGATACATCAAGGCGAGGAATTTTTTTATAAATCTCCTCCTTCCTGTAAATTCGTCCGGAAAATATACTCCTTCCCTCGTAACCACGAAATGTGACACACGATAACACGCAAATATCGCGTCTCTCCGTGTACCAGATCAGACTATTTCGCGACACTCGTCTTCCCCGGGTGAAGGATAGACAAACAAACATCTTCGACCATAATTCCATCATCGAGGTGCGTACTCTCCGTCGTACGGCGTTTCATATTTTCGACGCGCTGAACGCCGCGGAGGGATCGCTGCCGGCGGATCCAGAAGTATTTTCTCAGATTGAAAAGCTTTCGGCATGAAATATGGGTCAGAGATATGGGCGCGCAACCCTTCCTCGCTTTAATGGAATTAGTATTTAATACTCGAGGGGCGCACGCGAGTGCGCGTTCTCCAACAACTAAGTGGATCTGTCCGGGTTGGCTTGGCGGACGGCGCGATCTCGTTTATCGGTATTGCCTTGCAGAAAATTTACTACTCGCGCTACAACCTTCGAATTACAAGCGGTGCCGGGAGAATAACGGCCGAAGAAAAAAATCACCGGCCGCCGTGGCCACCATCACGGCGACAAATCTTTGCCTTTCCTGCCGGCAAGTCGGAAAGAGAGAGAAATCGACGAGGTATGGAAAACAAGCGGCCGGGGAGAATTACGATTTCACTATTTCCTGTCGCGTATCGTCTGTCTACGCGACTGTGAAAACGCAGCTGAGAGATATTTGCGATTTTGCGCCCAGCGAAATTCTACAGAGATATCGATCGGGTGCGCTTCGAGGATTTTATTACGCGCGGCAAAGCATTCTGAATCTCTCAAATTATCACCTGGGAATTTGGGGCACAGCGCGAGCCACGATGAATCCGAACAATGAGACAACGCCGTATCTAGAAAATCTCAGCTGAATGTTAACGACAATCCTGAGAATCGGGCGCAAAGTCCATCGTGCCCCATCGAGCACGACGTGCATTGTGCTCACGACCCCCTGAGACAACGGGGTTCGCACCCTATTGCCTCCGACACGGACGTCTCAATTAAATGTATACAAGGCAAGTGGGGTTGATAGAGCGTTCGGTCATAAATATGAATTATCCGCGGTAAACGCTCCCTCGGGGAGAGCCAGGGATCGGAAGGAGACTCGAGAGAGTCGGCTGGGATTTTATTCTAAGATGTCATCGACGATGCCGACCCATCGATAGATTTCGCAGCTTAATAACGTGGAGCCGCGAGACAATTAGTGCCGAAGCCATGCGAACCATCTGTGTATACTGTTTACACAATACAGAATTGCAAAAAGTTCTTCTTTACGCACGTATAGAGTTAATATTATCGAATTTAATAACGCGCGATCATACAGTAATTATCGGGACGCGGAATTGTAAATTTTATTCGCGTGAGAACCGCTAAAATTAATCACCGCGAATTATCGTAAGGCGAAATTACAACATTTACTTATGTGAAGAGTTGCTAAATCTAATGACACGCGAATTATTATAACGCGGAGTTATCAAATTTATATAAGCGCGGCATTACACTAAATTTAATAACGCGAGAATTGTTATAACGCGAAGTTATTAAATATATTATGCGGATTTACGGAATGCAATAAAGCGAATATTATAACGCGGAGTTATTGAATTTATTAACGCGGTATTAACCCCCTTTTCCATTATGGTTGTCGTTTGATACCATAAAATTCAAATACTTCTTTCTTATGTAATTATATATTATACAATGAAGGCTGTTTATACATTTTTCTTACATATTTCGGAATATATAAAAAATACGACATCCGACAGTGTGCAGATGAAGCGCATCAAACTGAAAACAGAAAAGATATCTATCATTTTTCACACGACGCTTTTATTATTAAGCTATTAATTTTTAAAAAATGGCAAATGAATAAACGTCGTACTTATTTGCAAGATAAAGAACTTGTTTCTTCAGTTGGATGAGCTCAACCTGCATACGAACGTTGGTATACTTTGTGTCTGATACGATAATGATGTAATTGACACAATACAATTAGCAATGATGCGTACGTATATGTGTCACGTGAATGTCAGATTAGAACGTTTAACGTTCAAATAGAAAAGCCCGCATTAGCGACGTCCATTTAGCTAAATACAAGCTGTCCAATAGTGAGAGCCTTCATTACCATCAAATATGTGCGACATACTATCTCAGCAGAACACAGCGCCACGGGCTAATTACGTTTAGCGGTGAATTGGTGCGGCGAAAATACAAGTTGAACAATTCGCAATTTCCATATAACTAACGCGCATGGAATCGTATCGATTCCGGGGCGATTTGATTCAATCACTTTAATAGAAAAGTAATGTCGACCCTCTTTCGCCGATGCTCCGACGACGGAGGATTGTAATACGCCTTGCGATCCGCAGGGGTGTTTATGAAGTATGGCGATGCGTTTTAGCAGATTGGTGACGATAACCACGGTCGATCGTAATAAATCGGGCGAATCTCCTCTGCGGATAAAGCAGGAAGGAATTCTCCTCATTCCGGGGAAATCTACGCTAATAATTCTCAATAACACGAGCGCGCGAAGCATCGTCATGCGTCGGCGTCATCGACGATGACGAATAATCTCTTCAATCTGCTCGGAAGAGAACAAGCGAAAAACGTAGCGGAGTCTCTTCTATAAGTGTTCGAATCGCGAAAATTCCCGATTATTTCCACTCAACTCTCGAAGAAACGGATAGATCGCTTTGTGAACGGCGCGGCGAGAAGACGAGCGGGGAAGATTACTCGTGCCCGCACACGCATACACACACACACACACGCGCGATATTCGTAATTCACTGAATTTTCGACGTCGCGCGGAGTCGTCGGTGCGGAGCGTACCGACGATCCGACGGGGGGGGCGAGTGGGAAGGGCGAAGAGGGTGCGAGTAAATTCGTAGGTTCGAGGAGGCGGCGGGCTCTCTACCCTTGCGCCCGAGATTAGCATAAATATGGCGTCTTAGAGCGGGGCAGTTTGTCATCGTTAGCAAAGCACACGCTTCCTGGGACTCGCCCAGTCACACTCCTGTGAATCGTCGAGCTGGTACTATTCCCCGCGGGATACCGCGGGCGGGAGTCCCGCAGGAAGGAAACCGCCGATGTAGGTTGGTGGATATACACACAGGCCGCGAAGGCAGCACCGCGCGCGTGTACATGGGGAACCGCCCCCGAGAAACCCTACCCACCGTCCCCGCCGAGTCGGAGACAGGTACTTCGGTACCCGAACTTCCCGAACGTGGATCCCGCTGGTGTCGCACCCAACTGGCGCCGTGATTTACTCGTAATTTCCCGGCGATAAAGCGAACGCTCGCGCGAATACAGAGTATGTAAATAAAAATTCATTCAACAACGCGCGCGATTAGAAAATCCCAATAACCTAATTACTTAAGGCTACTCTGCCGGTTAATGACACGACGAGTTTTGTTCTTTTTTTATATTTAGTAAATTAACATAGAAAACATCATGAATCATATTCTACCATATTCTCGCGTGTCGTCGACTTGTTTGCCAGCCGGAAGCGATCCTCGCGACTAGTTCCCGATTTCGTCCCTTCGGGGGCTGAAAGCGCGCCTTCGTCTTCGCTCCGCGCGAAGATCGGAGGGAACGAGAGCGCGTGTGTGATTTGTACCGTGTGACGGGTTCCGCGCGACGCGGTCCGAATGCGACAGGAACCGTGCGTCTACCTCGAGTGCGACTTCTTGTCGCTCTGAAAGCATGTTTTGCCCGTTCGCCGCCCCGGCATTTCGGACGGGAACCACTTTCGCCCCCTCGGCTCCCGCCGGCCCTCTCGTCCTCGCGCTCTCCGAGAATATGGATCGGCCCTGACAATATTGCCGTCGGAACCACCCCGCGTCTACTGGCATGATATACGCGGCCGCATTTCATATATTCCATTGTTTCCAAGTTTTCGGATCCATTTGTAAGATTAAATTTGTAATGCGGGAACACTCCGCCGCGCCCCCCTCTCTCTCTCTCTCTTTCAACCCGCCACCAGCGCTCTTCCTGTCGCCACCTTTCGCCGCGCGCACCAGAGTCGACGCATATGGCCGGACCGGCTAATTTCCTCGCATGCTGGAACGCATGCCGACATCGAATGTATGAGAAATTTGCCCGATAGCCGTTGGAAAGCTCAACACTTCCGTTTTAAGCGCCCCCGCCGGAACTCGTTACATATGACTCCCGCGTCTCGCTGTTCTAAAGAAAAAGAATTCGCAAGGGGTCGATCTCCAAATCGGGAAGTTCAAAGTCGTTCCGTTAAGTTCAAATTGAGCAATCTTACATTACAGCGAGATCGTTTTAGCGCCAATTGTCAAAATACGATTTAAGAAACCTAATATTCGATCTAAGGGAAATCGAGGCTAACACGCGAAGAAATCGTGTTTCTCAGGAAAAACAACGCGGTCGTGTTTTCGAGGTGGGGAAGAAACGCGTAGATCATAATAAGCGGAAATATTCGCTTCCATCGGTGGTTTCAATGGCTTCTGGACGAGTGCGCGGGTACACAACACGGCGCGTATGGCGTAACGTATGGCGCGTAAGCTATTCGCGTTAACCGGCCACTTTCAGATTGGACGGCGCGCTTTTCGGCGTACACGTCGCGAATTGACCCACAGTTTTCATCCCCTAATGGGAGATTCATGTCTACGATTGCTCGCCGCGGAGCACCACCGAAATTACGCCGCGACTTTCAAGTCCCCGTGCAAATGACGAATCGTTATCGTGCTATCATTTCGTAATCACCTGCGCTCTACGGAATTCGTATTCGCGGAACGTTCGTTCGAAAATTCATATAAGGTTTACAAAGAAAATCTTACTTCAGATTACTCCTCTCCTTCACGAGACGGACTGAATTGTTCACGAAACGTTGCGAACGAATCCGCAAAAAACTCGAAACTTCAACCCCGAAGCCGAACCATCTCGTTCATACTAATCAAAACCGCCGGGACAGGCGGAAGCGCGATCTCGACGGTCGAACATTTCGACCCTGAAAAAAATTCGCAGGCGGTTTCCCAGCCGGGCTGCTGACCCTCCCTCACCCGAGGTGACATAACTCCGGCTGCAGAAACGAGCGGAACATGTTCCCGGCGACCGAGGCTCGTACGAGCGGACACCTACGTTCTGTCGTACGCGCGCGCGACTCGCCGCTCCTCTCTCCCTCCCTCACTCTCTCTCTCTCTCTCTCTCTCTCTCGCCAATTGTACCGCGAGCGCTGGAAACTTTCATAAATTTCGTCACAGAGCGAGCAAATGGCTTCCGGTCCAGCGGTCGGACATTGTCGATAACAGGCACGTCGCCAGGGGGTTGCGAATTCAATATCGCATTCGCACCACCGAATCCCCCCTCCCCCTTCGAATCCCGGTCGCCCGCCACCCCCGCCGCGCTTCCTCCAGTGGCCCCGGCGGCACCCTCCGGTACCCTCCGCAGCCACCTCTGTGTGCCGGTGCGCGTCCCCCGTCGTCTCTGCCGGCACACACACCCCTCTCTCTCTCCGGCATTGTCCCTCGCATTGTCCCGAAAGTTTTCGGCGAGCCGGCATAGCGGCGCTGAGCCGCGTGATTACCATATGAATTAAAGTAATGTGATGTACGGTCACGAGGAACGTCCAGCGCGGCCGCGTTTGAAGAAGATACGCGGCTCCAAGAAAACGCGAGGGAGAGAGAGAGAGATGAAGGGAGGCGCGCCGCGGCGATGAAGCGGGATTGCGATTCGCGCCTCCGCGGACTTCTCGGGGGATCGTCCGACGACGAGAGAATTTTTTCGCGACGAACGGCGGATGTTCAAGATGCGAACGAATGCAAAATACGCGCCCGTCCATCGGATGGGCGAGTTATCTAATTCGAAGGAAAAAAGAAACTCGAGATACATCGAGCGATAATCCGCCAAAAATTGGCGGGTTTTTTTCCTCGGTTCCCGGACACTCGTGTCGTTCGAGTCTCCGCTGCGGGTAACCGACGCAAATTTGTCGCGGTCCGAGATCTACCGAAGACAAATTGCTCGCGTCCCGAGAGACGACTCACGTGCCGAGCGCTCTTCGATGCCGTGATAACGCGTCCCCCCTTTTAAAATGCGTCTCCCCGGCCTGCGAGCGCGCGGCGCTGTCTCATTTCGAGCGATTTGGGGCCAGTTTGAAGCCGCTCACAATGGACCGACCATCGCGGGCATTACGCGGCTATCGGCTTGACGGCGCGCGTAGCACGCGACTCTGCTTTCTGGCCGGCGTGATATCTCGATCGCAATAAATTCACATTAAACTATCTGCTCCGCGCTATAGTCCCAGCCGCAGCTTTAGTACATGCCGTTTCCGCCTGCCCCTCCCCCCTCCCCGTACTGTCTCTCTCCCTGAGAGCCGGAGCCACCCCCGCCGATTTGTACGCATGGTTCGTTTCGTTGTTCGCGCTGATTTTAATTTTCCGATTTTTAATTTCCCGATCTCCTCCGCGCGTCACTTCGCTTCTTTTTCCTTCGAATCTGTTATCTCTCGTCGCTCTTTCGATCGACCCTCGATCCTTGACACTTCGCTCTTACTCGAATAGCCAATAAATAATCGCAACATTAACATAATACGCAACCCTCCTTTTTGATCTGTTTTCTCTCGTGTTTTTGTCACGTCAATTTTACAGCTATTTATTGATTGTCCGAGCAAAAGGAAAGTGTTCGGAGTATTTTAAAAGTATGCTGAATCAACGTCAGAATGTTATTTTGTAGATATATCTTTTCATTCGAACGTAAACCGCAAGAATTCTGGATATGGATTTTCTCGTTTCTGACGTCATAAAACAAAGTGGCTGCGGTGAGTACACTGGAGCCTTTACAAACAAAGCATTAATATTAATAAAAGCAATTTCATCTTTCCGGTGTGAACGACGATATTAATTTCGCCGAGATTAAATATTCAGATTTCGCTGCTCTATGCGCGACATTTCTTCATGACAATCGGCGGCTTCTCACCCTTTCTTCCCGCGCTCCCTACGACCTACTCCATCTTCCTGTGCGTGAGCCGTAATTAATACGCGTTACGCGCGGACCTCCGTTAATCTGGTGTTAGAATCGTGGCGATTACCCACTCTCTAACGCAGGTAAATACGAGGTCGCGTAAACTCGACCACCGCGCCGGTTAAACTCACGCGCGCTCGCGCCGCTCACAATGGACGGCGCGTAAGGCTGCCGCATTAATTTCTAGTAATTATCAGAGGTGTATTTCATCCGGGGTGGGTCGCGGGTCGTGTCCGGGGTCGGCCACTGCGTGTTAACGCCGTTGTTATGGCCCATTATATTGTCCTACCAACACACGCGAAAGGGGAAAAGGCAATTGCGTGTAGAGACGAGAGTCACGGCCCGCGTAAAGATCCGCCGCTGTGCGTGCGGTCCGTTTTGAAAAATTAAACGTGTGTCCTCGACGCGCTCTTTCTTTCTCTCTCTCTCTCTCTCTCTCTCTCTCTCTCTCTCTCTCTCTTTCTCTCCCTCCTTCTTCCCGTTTACCGCCTCTTTCTCCCAGTGATTCATTCTTTTTTCGACTCCGACGAAAATATAGTGTACACGATATCTCCAGCGTTCCTTCTTTCTCTTCCCCCTCTCTCTCTCTCTCTCTCTTTTGTCATATATAAAATGCAATGATAACAATGCAGTTACCCTAAACGTTTTTCGCGCACTGTGACTCAGCGACGCGTGACGCGCGGGAACGCGTGATCGAGAACGCGGTACGGCGGGTTTAAATGGAGAGCGACGTTGCGTCGCGTCGCGTAACGAATAGCGGCGAAAATTGATAAAATATTATTTAATCCACCCTTAACCTCCCACTCTTTCCCTCTCTCTTCTTTCTTCCCCGCGGGGTGCGAGAGATAGTATTACTAATTTATTTAAATGGACTTATCTTGCCGAAGCCCCTGATAGAGAGAAAGAGAGAGCAAGAGAGAAATGTAAATTGGAACCCTCCGAATCAAGGGGGTAATGGCACGAGTGAGATAAAGATATTTTATTGCTTTGCGGTCGGACATATTTAAGCAGGGTCGAAAGTCTTTTTTCCATTGTCGAATGATCCGATGGTAGTGACAGAGAGGGAAGAGGGGAGAGGGGAAGAGGGAAGACCTCGCTCCTTTTATTAACTTTTCGCCGTTGTCCGCGAAAATGGATCCTCGCAGATTAGAAATTCGCGCCACGCCAGCTGCTGATTAAAAACGAATATATACGATCGTCCCGTTATGCAAAAAGGGAAGATAACGCGATAGAGCCGAACACAAACACACTCCTGTCGTTATCCTTTCTCTCAACGATTTCGCAGTAATTACACGTTTTTATGTATATTTATGCGTATTTATTTATTTATCACATAAACTACCGCAATTTTCCTAGTAAGCTGTAACTAAGATTTCGAAAACTGCCATCAAGAACAGAGAAAAGCATGAAAGATACTTTGCTCAAGTTTTTTTATCCAAAAACTCGACCATCCGAGATACTAATTAAAACAGGACGATTTTGCGGTTACTATGAAACGTCTCGGAAGTTATCGAACCTGTGTTGATTAAATAATCAAATAAGCGAAGATCATTTTACATACCGACAGCCCGGTCTGCGTACTCGAAGGGAGACAAGGCGTTTCAGTACATTCTCTATGCGAAATACCACATACGCTGGGATTAAGTTCGCGCCTAAACGGAAGGCGAAACGGAGGGAACGGGGCTCTTGTTCGCGGACTTATCCTTGATCTTCCGCCTCGCGGAGGAGCCTCGCACGAAGCACTCCCGGTGTAATCGTGATTATAAATCTGTGCCACGAGCGCCGCGAAATTCGGGCGGATACGCGTCGACGTCGTGCGACGACGCAACAAAGAGCGAGCGGCTGCCGAAAAATAACGCGACCAAAAAAGGGGGGAAAAAAAGGCAAAACAGAATAAAAATAGAGCAGAATAAAATAGAGCATTGTCGCGCGGTAGAGGAGGAACGGTCGGACCGGCGAAATAGAAAGGACCGGTCGCGCGAGCGCGGGCAATAATTCGAAACAAAATGTCAAGCGACCCGCCATTGTCGGGCGCAGTGGTGCGGTAGGCGCCAACTAGCGCCAACGAGAAAATATCGTCGACAGTAAATCAAGGTGCTCCGGCAGAAGAGAGAGAAGACCCTTTCACCCCTTTCATCCCTCCGCCAGCAGCCGGACGATCCGCTCCGGGTGGCCGCGCGATCGCACCGGCGCGCTGCGCTTGCTTGCTTCCGTTTTTCATCGTACGTACCGCCGTAAATAAGAGAACGGGGCCGAGTCTCGCTGCTTCGACGTTTCAAGGTTGCCACCGCGAGGGAAGAGAGCCGCGCCTTCGCTTCAAGGGTAGTCGAACTCAGTAGTTACCAAGCTCTATAATCAGCCCCGGTAGAGGGATTGATTACGAGCAACTCATGGCTGTGAACGAGCGTAAATTAATCACGTTCTGACTCTAATCGGATCTTTGGAAAGGGAAAAAGCAGATATGTGAGATTCCTGTCATTATATTCGGTCATAATTCCTTATCGATAGAAATGTTATGAAATTAATACAATTTTATCCCAATAATATTAATATTGACAATATTAATATTTAAGTCGCGCTACAACATATCCGTGCTGTGGCTCTTCGCGTTCTTTACTATCCTTCAAAAGCAGCTTTACATAATTTAAATTAATACAAACTTATTAAAAGAACGAAAATCGATTTATTTCATGTGTTCGTAAGCGTCGTTTTACTATGAAATTGGACTACAGCTCGAACGAAACGAAAGGAAATGCGATGGGAAAACATCTATAGGAATCTCGGGGAGATCTTCTTTCACTTCCTAAGTGGAGAGAAAATGTTAGACGAAGGGAGGAGTCGTGAAAATAACGACGGATGCTACGAGTTCCGAATCGTTGATATGAAGATCTCGTAGACGTTATTGCCAAACATACGTGCGAAACTCTACCAGCGAATCACGACATATGCCCTAGAGAAGCGCTAGCCTTTGCGAACGAAATCGTTTAGCGACGCCTGGTTGAGAACGAAACGTTCGTAACAGGCTGCATCGTGAGACCGATATAAGCTGTGTGTTCGCAGTCAAGTTACATAATCGTATCGGAAGACCGTAACGAAACGGGAATCGGGGTGGCCGATGATCAAGGGCAGACAAGCACTTGGTTCGTATAAATCGACACCGGTTTGATAAATTAAAAATTATAAAATCACAAATCGTAAGCAACACGGAACTAATTGCGACACGAGTAGTCTCGAAACAGAAACGGAAAGGATAAATGAATTACGCGATTTACACGAAATGTGAGATAATAGTTTCTAATAGCTGACGTATAATGATTGATTGCAAAAAAATTAAATTTGAACAATAGCGAAAAATGAAACATTTTTCAATTAACACACGTCACCCCCATAAATATACGCAGGCGACACTGAAGAATAAAAAGAAGTGAAAAATATTTTTAATCAGAAACGATAATTGAAAGGCAATAAGAGCGAAAATATCTTTAACAATGTAATCAAGTTGTTACGACCGGATGAGATAATCAATTGATATTACGATCATAATCCACGTTAGAGCGGAGGAAGGAACATGCTTCACAAACACGAGCAGTGACTCACGTCTTCCCTTGCAAAGAGTCCGTCGAACTCCTGTCCCCCAAAGAAAACGCGTATCCGGTGATCGAAGGCACAATAGTGGCAGGCGGTATGGACGACATCAAGACGTAGCTAGTCTCGCGAGAATCGGCAAATCGAGAACTTAATGTTTCGGAACGGACGCCGTATTAGCATATCCGCGTCCAATCGTCGCCCACGTGGCAAGGGTGCCATGGCGAATCGGCTCCGGGCTATGACATTGTCATTATTTCATTGACAGAACAAGCATGCGCGCGATTCTCCACGGGAAGTATCGCTAACAAGGGTGGGAAAAGAACGACGGGCTGAGATCGCGGGGGATAAAGATGGATGCAGGGTGCTCGATTTAAACGGAAATGAAGGCCCCGTGATCTCTCGTAGCGTCTTTGTTCCGTTGTCTCGTGTCACCTGCTTCCAGCTGGCAATAGTGTTCGGTTTATTTAAGGCTTTCTAATTATCGTTTATTAATTATTCTATTATACTTCATTAACATTATTATAAATTTCACAAACACACTCTGCTTCCTGATCGTGGGTCATAAAATAATTATTTAATACCGCTTCGAATTCAGTCGATATGCTTATAATAATGCGTTTTAAACATAATATACAAGATATTTCCAAAATCGAAACGTAACTGCAGATTTCGAAAAAAGACGCGGGGCGGATAAATAAAGAAAAAAAAAAGACGAGGATGGAGAATTTTGTACGGCGAGAAGCGCGAGAAAGACAAGAAAAAGAACGGAAGGAGCCCTTTGTCGCTCAATAAGGGATACAACTAGCATCGAGGTATCGTCGGGTGCTCCATGTTATTTATCTTTATGGACCTCGGGCAGAGGGTAAGTACACTTACTTCGGGGGTAGTGAAGGGGCGAGCTTAAGCCGGAATAAGGGCGGTAAGAGATTGTTTGTCGTATTGGCTGCGGTTTCGACGAGCTTAACGTTACCCGTTTAAAGGATTTCGCGCAGTAGCTTCTTCCCTCGTGAGAAGAGTCCGAGAAATCAGTTGTCTCCGAGAGAATCATCAGTGTATCTTCCGTTCGTTGAAACAACGCGATTCAACACATATATACATAAGTCGATATATAAATTTATATATTATCTTTCCATACACAGTAAGATTATTATATTATATATATTATATCTCACTTTATATGTCATTTGTCATATCAAATGATTACATATCGCGAAATTACATGACTTGATTTCTTATATATTCGATTTATAAATAAATAAAAAAATGAAATTATTTTTTTTACCTTAGTTATAACTTATAATTTGACGTATATTTCCCGAAAAACTCAATACGAATTAAAATACGACCGAGAGACAGGAATTGTAGAAATAAATTATTTTTCTAACAGAAAATCCATTTAGCGCTTTAATTCTGGACAGAAATGAATTTTCAGACGCGCTGCCTCCGTTGATGCCTCGTGTACGTTTTTACCGCGACACAACAAAAAGTAACAATCAATTTGATACCAGCAAATCGGATGTTAGGAAGAGGTCTCCGCGAGTGGCCAGAAATTAATCTATTGCCACGTAATCGGCTTTCAGTGATTTAGCACTGCGGAGACAAGAGGAGGACGGACGACGTCCGTGAAATAAAGAACAAGATCGATTCTGTATTTGGGAAGACATAACGAGCTCCACCTTCTTCCACCGACAATATTTGATAAAAAAATCAATATCTTTTTATACCAAAAAACATCCGGTTCTCAATAGATAAAGATAAACGCGAGAATCAAGATATTTCACGCGAATTATATACAAATATGAATTAATTAATACTTATTAATAACCGACAAACCTTCATCGGCTAAATTGATTAGCGAATCGTGAATCAAGTGGACGGAGTAACATCATGTATTAATGTCACGGATATTCTTTTATTAATTAACAACGACCTGGGGTTACACATACAGTGCTTATGTACAACGTGCTATTTACATCGAAGTGATACAACATGATATCTGGATAAAACAATCCTTATAAAACGAAACAGAACTTCGATATCCCTATGAAGAGAAAAGATTAATAGTTTTCTATACAGACTTACATGTATTGCGGTACATTTAATCTTAGAACAATTTCGCGCTCCTCGTCGCGACGCCTTAGTGGATACTCCTGTAGGAGACTGTCGGTAGAAGACAATTATTAATAATAATACTGAACTTCTCTCGTTGAACATCTATACGATTCGATTCTCCCCTTTCCTTTTCCCTTCGATCGATATCGATACATCTCTCAACTTACTTATAATATCATAATTTACACACGCACGTCTCTCTTCGGTATTAAAAATTCCACTGTAAATATTTACAAGCTACTGTGATTATTGCTGTACAGAATACTGCGTTATTTAACTTAACGATTATTACGCCTCCCTTTCTCTCTTTCCCCCTCTTTCCCCGTTCGTCTGCAACATCGAGTTAACGCGGAGCGATAATTCACGTAATTTTCGGACAATATTAAGCCACTCGGTGGCAGCTTAACCCTATGTTAAGCCGTACGCCGTAGAAGGGGGTGCGCTATGTAGGAGAGGAAGGGCGGCGTGGGCGATCCTCGACGGTGGTTGGAGGCCGGCTGTATTTAAAACGCGAATGCGCGCCGGCCGATTCGCCGTTTGAAGTTAAATGGAGTGTAAATGGCAGATAACAAACCGGCACTGTTTCCGATTACGGCATTCATTGTTTCCTACCATTATGCGCGCTCCGACGGTTTGTGTGTGACGCGGGTTACGGTTTACGATCTATTTATTGCCACGCCGCCCTCACCTCCGTGTACAACGCCGAAATGCGCTTTACACCACGCTTGTGCGCCACCCCGCGCCGCGCGCAACCCTTTCTCGCGCGTCTCTGGCGGCCGACGCGATCCCACCACCCGCCATCGTCACCACACCCGGACTCTCGCCGCCCGTTTTCACCTGTCCGCCGCCGTAAATACGCGACAAATATTTTAGTTTGCCGCGCCCGTGGAAATGGAGTCGTTCGGAATGGACCGTATGTAATTTGCGAGCGTGTCGAAATACGACCGCGATTATTTGCTGCCGGTGACAATTTTAGCACACGTTACTTTTCCGTAAATATATGCCGTTTCGGGCGCACATTATCGCGTTCGTGCGACCACGTTTCAAATCAAATTTGCATCGCGCCTGGAAGTTAATTGGAAAATTCCGGGATATTTTAATTCCTCGTCACACACGGACGTTTCTCGCGCGTTAATGTGATATTCAAACGTGGAGACGGTATCATGCGCAAGTATCGTTTTTACGCAACCAGGTGCGTACGTAGATCTGTTCGTAGAAAATATCTAAAATCTGTCTTAATTTTCGAAACTTACGAGACGTAGCCTTTCAACTTCCAAAACCAACTGTTTCCTCGTCTCTCTCCTCAACGCGACTAAAATAATTAAGTCTAACAATCCCTTGTTAAGGACATACACGCTATTGCGACTTATTTACACGTTACCCTTAAAGTATAGACACCTCTTACATCGCCGAAGAAGTTTTCAGATATATTTACAAATTGTTCCTACCTAATATTGACTAGACAGGGAATGTTTCGATCGCGGCGCGTGAGTGAAACCAGACGCGCATAGAACCGCGCGATCAACGCGTCGATAGACGCGTTCATTAATCTCTCCATAGACATTAACTTCTTATCGTACACGTATACGGTGTATAAGTGTTCCTTAATGGTCTCTTTACAGGACACAGAAGGTGGGACGAAGAATTTATAGATGAAAGGTTGTTCGGTAAGTTCGCGGAACACGCGTGTGGAAGATGTATAAAAATTCGATTAACCTGGACTAACGAGAAAATAACATCAAAGTTGCGTAATCGCGTTACACAGTACACTGGGAAATTAGTTTTGTCGCATCAATCGAAAAACGGGCAATAAAATCGTTGGTTACAGGAACGAAATTTGGTTTCCTTCAACCAAATCGCGTTCGATCGCCCGTTTTTCGGCCGATGCCACCAAATTGGTTTCTCAATGTACGAGCGACGTCTCGATCTCTATCTCTACTTCTCTCCTTCTAATGGTACGTAATGACAAACGAAGGAGGACCTAAATATCGTTACCTAAACGCCGTAATACCCGCTGCTCTCCGTCATCACCGGAGGACTCAGTTCTCGAAGGAATATCCAGCCGCTAGTATATCGTCTTCGGACGGCAATTTTCGTCGTCACTTACTATGAACGGGAGTGGCCCTCCTCTTAATCTCGACTTGCTCGACTATGCCGTCGCTCTCCTTGTCCTGATGAGCAGTCATGTGTCTGGTGAGATGATGCCTCTCGCGGAAGCTCTCATCGCAGACCGGACACCTGAGCTTCTCCTCCCTCCTTCTCCTCGCCGCCTCGCCCGCGTTCTCGTTCTTGTGGTGAGACCTCATGTGGTAGACCAGGTCGGAGGTCATCCGGAAGGAGAGGTTGCACTTGGCGCAGACGTTTTGCGCCGGCAGCGTCAGAGCGGCGAACGATGGCGGCAGGAGGCCGGCGACTCCGGCGGCGGTCGCCAAGAATCTCGGCCTGGCAAGGGCGTCCGCCATCGGCGGGAACACGGAGATGGGGCTGTAGGGTAGATTCGGGTAGACCGGTGGCAGATCCGGCCGGAAAGTGGGCACCTTCGGGCTGGGCACCTTGGGCGGCTGAGCGATCTGCGGGATCTTCAAGTTCTCCAACAGGCCGGTCTGCCCGGTCTCCGAACCCATCAGGAAGGGATATGCCATCTTGGTGGGAAACGGCGCATACTTGTAGCTCGTCGTACCTGGCAAGGACACCACCGGTGGACTGACGCTGCTCTGGTAACTCGCGCGGTCCTCGGGCGATATCGACGACCTGGGCGAGGTCTGTCCGTCCTCGTTGAAGCCGTTTCGCTGAGCCGCCAGGTTGACCTTCGTGAAGGCACTGCGAGACTCCCCGTGGTGGTCGGTCGCGCAGGGAATGCCACTCTCGTAGACTTTCGCACAGGCCAAAACCGAAGGATCGGTCGATTCCGGACAGGTGGTTAATATGGACTGATGTCCGGCGAAAGCGGGCGGGCTCGGGGTCTTCTGAAGCCGAGCGGTCGGTGCGTACCTCCTGCCGTCGGAGTCCGGAGAGAGGCCCGGTAAGGTCGGCGTGAGCGTTCTCGGGGATACGTACGGCGGACTCAGCGAATTCTCCGTGCAATGCCTTCTTCTGTCCGCGCCGCCGGAGTCGTTATCATAATGCTTGATGGTGAGGTTCTGCGGCAACCGGTCGGCGTCCAAGACATTGTCCATAGAGACGTCATCCCGCGGACGGTCCCTCCGGCTGGACACCAGCCTCAGTTTCTCGCTCTGACGGCGCGCCAAGTTCTCGTCAGGCGCCACCAAGAAGGCGACGTCGAAGGAGCGCTTGCTGGCTCGCTGAAGGGGATACGAGGCGTCATGCGTGACGTCGCTGATGGACGCGGGACACGACGACGACGTCAGTGCCGTCGTGGCCGGCGTCGACGTCGCGGAGGCGGCGCGGTCGATGCCACCCGTGCGATCTTCCATTGTCATCCTGCTCGCTCCGTATGATCGACCTGCGACAATGGATGGTGAGCGCTAACGTCACATCGTGATCGATCGCTCATGATTCGATACGCTCAGCCCAGATGTCCTATATTCGAGAAACGTGAATCTGAGCGAGGCGAGTGTCATCGCCGGAAACAACTCAAAGGAAGCGAGATACGCAGGCCGTGTTCGAGCGAAATCAACGCAACGGAAGTAAGCATCGAATGTTAAATCCGTAAATGCCATATAATACGAATGTAATAACGAGATGACCTGACGATTGATCAACTAGCCGATAATGGGTGACATCGTGAGAGATGAAGGTACCATTCCGAGCAACACGTAAATTGAGAAGAAGCTTCCATGGAAGGGGCTAAAGCGATTTGAAAGGTCTGGATATCGCGTTTAAGAAATTCTACAATCTTTCGTAGACCCATGGCTATGATTTTTACAAAGACACTAACGGTTGACAAAAATAGCAAATGGCAAATCATTCTCACCAGATTGCGACAAATGTCTTCCGAGCACCCGAGGCCTGCAAACCGCACCTGTGCGCCACGTTGTCCACCCTCTCGAGGGTGCCTCTTCGGTCTTCCCTAAGACATGAAAACCGCACTTTTCCCACACGGTCTCCTCCTTCAAGATCGATCCCCACAAGCACGCGAGCCCGAGATCAACTGCGGGTTGAGCGAAAGCAATCCTCTTAACCGGACTCACCGATCTGGTGCACAGTCCGGGACGCACTAAAAGTGGCGAACACTCGAGGTCGTATCGGCGGTCCGCGTTAAAATGAGGGTGCCGTTCGCGCATACCCCGTATTTAGAGGTTGCTGCGGCCAAGGGTAGCGCGAACAGTGGCAGGTGGAGGCGCAACGAGGGTGGCGCCGGCCAATGGCGGTGTTCGTAACGTTATACGGGGGTGGAGCGTAGCAACGGGGTGAACATATTCGCTCGTCGGGATGCGTCTGCTAGCACCGTCCAGACCACGCCTACATATTTCAGGTTCGACACATGTGCCTGGGATCGTCGTCGTCGTCGTACTCCTCCTCATCGTCGTCGTCGTCGTCGCTGTCGTGGTCTCTTGCTTTTGCCACCCCTTCACCCATCCGCGCGTCTTGCCCTCCCCGCGTTGCGCAACGCATTCCGCAGAATCCCGCTCTGTCGGGGTGGCGAACGAGCGAAGGTGGCGGCGAAGGGGTGGATACGACCGGGGGCTGTAATTCAGCCTGACAAACGATCTTGAATATTTTTAACGCCCGCGCCCCGGGCTACGCTCCTTTTTTTATGGCTGACTCGCAACTATATTGGACGTTCGGCAGACAAGCCAGGTCTGCTGATGAAGGTACGACGATCTCGCTTTCGAAACACGAAGAGGTGCCGATTGATACGAGTGGCCGCGATAGTCTCGGGGACCGCTTCGAGAAAAGGTAAGAACCGCAATCTTGCTGAGTGAGGATACGCGAAGTGACTGTAGGGGGTGAGCGGGTGTATTATTTGTAAATTCTGACGCTCTCGTAAGAACGTTCAACCGAGAGATCGTGAGGATGAGTTCTCGGCTAACGACTGACCTTGATTTTCACTTCACCCCCCGTATCGGCTATGAACCTCGTATTTCTTCAGAGAAAGTCACGCTACGTGTGTAACTCGTTATCGAGAAGAGAGGAGAGGCGCGTTAAATCGACTGCATTGGACAGAAGGTACCGGCGATGTCCGCGCGGCACCATCGCTCTGCGGATTATCTTTCTGACGTCTCCTACCCATTTCTCGTCAGTTCGATAAATACCCTAATCTCCCCAGGTGACATACGGCTTTGGTGGAAATGCGGTCGGTGTGTACGAGTGATAAAGCGCTTTAAGGGCGTTATAAAAATTGTTGCGTCATTTATACTTTTATTTTTACTTATACCTTTTTTTTATACTTGTTTATACTTTTATTGTTATCGTATCTTTTTATCGCTCGGTTTGATTTTCGTACACAATGTTACTAATTATTTCCCGTGCGCGTCGCAATTGGACTTGACAGCCCATTTTTGATCCCGCAAAGTCTCATCTAGTTTATTTATAACTAATTTTTTAATATATCGTTTCATATTTATTTTACATACGTTTCTTATATGTATAATCTGTAATGTTATTGAGGTATTATTGATTTATTATTTAATCGTGTTTCAGATTGCACGGGTGAATCTCGATATAAGGCAAGACGGGAGACATCGTAGTTTCGTGTAGGAAGAATAACTCCCGATATATAAGCGGGTGCATCGGACAAAAAGCATTCGCCACCCCATGGAGCCAATAGGCGATCAATCATACGCCGGTGATCTATTTTACCGGGCATGTGAGACCCGTCGGTTTCTTACGCGATCTCTCCGGATCCCGGCAAAGGAAAATCCTTCGGGAAACGACGCAAGGTTAAAGGACATTAACTTCTTGATTGAGTCGGCAAAAAGTTGTAATGACTTTTCGATTGGCGCTATCCTACGCCCGGCAGAGACTCGAGCATCGCGAAAGAACAACGCTGTTTCTTGTGTATCTTATACAGAACGTTCCAAAAACACGGGATGTTCTTACATTCATAAATACCGGGAAATCAAACCGAGAAAAATAGTAGTTATTTCGGTATCGAGGGGACTCGATGACGAAGGCATTATCTGATACTAGAAATTAGGGGATCGGTTAATTAAACTTGTGAATAGAAAATATACACATGATATCGTCAGTTAATTCTAGTCTAAATGACGATACCTTCGGAAAGATTTAAATTACCGTTCTTCAAACTTCATTAAAATGTCTTTAAAGAAAGATCGATCTCGTAAATTCATTGTAGAATCTTTCATCTCGCAAATATAAAAATCGTCGACATGATAATCTGAAAACGGTGTGATACGCACATGTATCGTAACAATCGTAAATCGCTGTAACGCGCTGAAATTTATTTTCGCGACAACGAAAAATATAGGATGTAAGATTCAATAATGCGAGACGATTTCTCTCTTTCACCTTTCCCCCCTCCCTTCCTCGCCCTTTCTTAGTAACTCGATAAACTCAAATATCCCAGCGAGACACTCTGCTCTCGGAGATGGTTTCGCCAATTCATCCCCGGAATAAATTAAACGATCCGCTTCATGCGCAGCAGATAGTGCGGCGCGCAATACAGCCGAGTCTAATCCTAATTCGGAGTCGTAAAGTCGGGAAAGTCGTTACGACGACGTTACGTATGACACGCGTCGCACAGCGGGGCGCTACGCTCTCTGTATCTTGACGCAGCCATTCCTGGATTATGAACCATATTTATTACCGATCACACAACGTGGAACCGCAAACTCGCAGAGACGGCGATATACCGATCCCTAATTCCACTTTACGTCCCCCTCTGCGTTTCGCCTCGCTTCGCTCAATTAAAAAGTTCGACGCGAGAAAAAGGAGAGTCGAAATCGTTTACACTTGTATCGAAGATACGCATAGTGATTTTACATTTTTCTCTGATTTATACAGACAATTTCTATGAAGCCTGTCGTTCCGCCGGTCTCTCTATCTGAAATTCTCAAGTAAAAAAATAGGTCGCGCGCGCATGAGAATCGCGGCACTTCGCAGCCATCTGCCCGGGTTGCCTCCGCAAAACGGTCAGGAAGGGAAAGTTTCGCACCGTCTATTTCGACGAAGTTAAACACGCACACGGAACCAGCACGGGCGCTCGACACGTGGCGGACACGCGTGAGCTGTTAACGTCGAGCATGGGCTGCCCGTGAAGTTTAACACCGGGGGTATCTGTCGCGAAGGTCCACCAAGGGGATGCCTCATACGCGCGCGTGCACTTTGGCACGATTGACTTCTGCATGGGAATTAATACGTCATCGGGTAAGCGATTCCCCGTGATCGCGTGTAACGTGGATTTATATGACGGGAAGATTAAAATAATTTTACGTACAATGTGTGTGTGTGTTCCAAAGCACGTAAGAAAATACTGTTGCAACCGTCCTGCGACCGACTGTACAAAGATATTGAGAGTAAAAGCAAAGCATCGTTTCTCTTTCGCGCGTGAAGTTAACCCCAAAAGAATGGAGTGTGCAAATACTACTCGTTTATTTTCTACAAATGCACGATAAATCTCGGGAAGACCCGCGGAATTAGTTAATTGCATCGTTGAATATAATGTTCCATGTGAATCGGGGTTTACGTAGCGCGCGCATATTTGTTTCGTGCATATTTTCAGCTTGCTTTTCAAGTGAGGTTTTTGCGCAATGTTTTACGCCTTTTACGGAGGGTGTAATGCCATCTACTTCTCGCATCGCTGACGCGGCTGCAGCGTGGTAGCGTGTGTACGTGGCGTTTCTATCGGGGCCACACGGTGATAAATATGCAGCCGATGCAGTTGATGAGAAAAGGTCGTTTATCAATCACCCATTAACGTAGCCCCGCCGAAAACCTGCTCGCTCCTGAGCCATATTTCACAGAATCATCGCGATTCCCTTCCGGCCGCTTCGGCCGCACGCTCGGTTTTCCATTAAAATTCTCTATCCGCGTTCGTTCGCAAGCGAGAAACGTATCGAGGCAAAAACTTACACCGTCATTTGATAGCAATCCATGTATAGCAAATATAACTGTCAAATTTCAAAAAAGTTATTCTGCAATAACAATTCTCTATGTCGCGAATAAAATATCTATGCAATAAAAAATTTTATGTTAAAAAAGATCCATTGAAATGTTGTGTTACTTTAACATGGGAGATGTATTAAAAAGTACAGAAATTTAATGTTAAATTAACACGTTTACCTTGTCAACATATGTTGATATAATTTAACACATTCCCCACGTCGAAGTAACACGAAATTTCAGTGGACAATTTTAACATAAAATTTTCTACTGTGTACATTTAATGTATATAAATATGTATACATATTTGAAATGAAAGATTTTATAAATAATATTTTTTACACGCATCTGTCTCTCTATAACTGTCTCTCTAACTTTGTATAAATTTAAGATAATTGCGTGTGCACGCGTATTTACGTAAAAATGTAATTTATTCGACTTTTCTGCAAGTTTATAAAGCGGAATATATATATATATATATATGTGGAGTAAGAAAATACGGTGAGAGATGAGAAAAGGTTAGTGTCTCTTTAGAAATTCTTGAAACAGGGTGGTCTCGGCCTGACAAATTGAATGTGCGATAAGTTCAGAGGATTGTTGAAATAACTGGGCGTGGTATACATACTCATACCGAAAGGAGGGAAGATCCTCGAGATGAGTGCGGGAGATTTAGATTTTACGGACGTTTAGGCAATTCCTTGACTTATAGCCGGGACTATGCATACCAAATGAATCGACTGCTGTTTAAACTGCTATCGTAATTTCGCCGTGACGAAACGTGCTCTTACGAGACGCAACCTCTGTTAAGAGAGATCGAGCAAACAATATGGATCATTGCTGGAAATACCAAGTCTATCGATCCGTATTCTAACAATCTAATTACTTTTAAAACATCTTACAGACCAGATTACAATTTATACATATACGTACATATGCAAGTACAGATCCTCATAATAGCTTCAACATCTAAAGTTATACCTTTCTATATTTTTCTTACGACAATCTCTAAAAGAATATGTCATATATGTCATGTTTATGTGTATGTGATTATAGATTGCAACAGTTGACCTCAAAGAGTTTTACAACGCATTTCGTATTTAACAGGAAAACGTATCTCCTGAAAATTATGAAACAACGAATTTTCCTATTAAATACGGAATGCGTTATGAAATTCATCGTGGAAAAATATTGCAATCTCTAATTATCTGACTATGTGTATATGTGTACATATATTCAACATATTCATATATTAAGGCCATTATGTCGGCACGTGTATATATATACATACATAAATATTTAATAAATTCTTTGGTATTAATAAGAATTACATCAAAACTCCCGACATACACCATTCTTTCCATGGTCATCCACCCACACCGTGCAACCTCCTATTCCTTCTATCTATTCGTCTATCTGTTCAACGAGAGAAGTTTGTCTCTCTGCATCCGCTCTTGTTGATATCGTCCCGGCGATATCGAGTCATTCCCTCTCTCTCTCTCTCTCTCTCTCCATGGTTGCTCCGGGGAATTTAATTCTATTCGAAACGCCGCCTAAGATGCCACCTTCGGTTCTTATCTCTGTGCACACGGTGGGCTGCGCGTGGCGGTTGCTTATGTGTTACGTGAATACCTTACCTAAACGCCGCAGCCGCCGCGGGAGAAACGTCCCCTGCATGCTTGTTCTGTGAGCCACCCCCGGCGCGAGAGAGCATCCCTCGCAACGCGGGGGTGGTGATACGACGCGGCACGGAGCGGCGCGCGAGGGAGTCAACCGAGGAAAATTAATGCGACTTCCAGCCGGGCGCTATCGGACGCCGCTATCTCGCGCCTCGACCGCGCCGTAAACGTGAGTCGCCTAAGCGAGAAGTTCTCGAATTTAAGCGGCGAATTCACCGGAAGTGGCATGTGATCGCGCCTCCTATCAAGCGCAACGGGGAACGCGCAAAGAACGCCTCCGATATCGCGGAACGTCTTCTTCAGGTCGCGTCTGCTCGCGAAACGGCTCCGTCGCGCCGGCAGATCTCGTGCGACTTAATCCGTTGCGACGTCTAATTGCGAGCCGACATATCCGCGACTCTGACCATAATGAGTGGACCGATGATGATCTGTGAGGTAGCTCTATACGAAGTAACTCTTTTACAAATCAAGAACGCACTTTAGAGTAATCTTAATCGATTGCAAGTGGGCACAGAAGTTCGCAAGTTAATTAATTTCTAGAAGACGATTCAACGTTCGGAGCAGGATGTATCCTGCCGTCGGCAGTATCTATTGTTACAATACTACGTTCATCGTTGCTGGGACCGAGTGTATAATGGAACGAAGAAATTAACGGATGGATACTAAGCGACTCGTTTATCATAACGATGACTAGGTAAACGCCTGGGCGCGCCATGTGCTCTTAAGAGCATTCTGTTAACGCCGGTTTAATTCGTATTGATGATTGCACACGGAAGAAGAAATGGGCTAACGTGTGTCGGCGAAATATTCGACGCGCATCCGTTATCTTACGATGTTACGTTATGAAATACTTGCTGATAAAAATGACGATAACTTTGCGAGTAGCAACAATCTCAGCGACAATTAAAGATCGCGTGATATTCCCATGATTCTTCCATGCTGGTCTCCACTCGATTGGCAATTTGCCATATTTAGCAAGTGAATCTAAAATTTAATCACATTTGTTTTAAAGACACGATTTTTTCTTATAATTAGCAACAAGTACATAGCAGTAATAATGAATGAAGATTGCTAGATTTCCAGAGAACACGTAACAGTCTCGATGATAATTTTACGATTGTATTTGCCGAAATCTTTAGACTGCTATCGAGATTCGGTCAGCCAGTCGTCGGTCCGTCGGTCGGTCGGTCTATTCTATCCCTCGGTGGTACACGCGGCCACGACAGAAGCCGGTTGTAGGAGAACGGTTGGCGGAGAAAAGTTAGCAGAGAAGTCGGAGGAAGGTGGATGGAAAGAGGGAGTTATTAGAATGGTCCGGAAAAGATGGCGCGGAGTCGCTCCGTATTTTTATACTGTATGGCCGCTGCTTTGCATAATCCCGCACTTAGCTCGCTCGTCCCGAGATGCCGGCTCGCGCTATGCAGATCTCCTCCACGCTGAAAACCCAAATCTACCGAGCGTTTCGCCATTCCGACGAATGATGGACGACTCCGGGAGACCCACCGGGACCCTCTTGGTTCCCTTCCTCTTACGGAGGAGGACGCGTTCCAGCCGGAACGACGAGCGAATCATGCGGTGATCTTTTCGCCACCGCAACGAAACGGATATGGCGGTTACAAGGTAACTCGTAATTAGAGGATCGAACGTTAGGATACGTTGCTTATTCAACATGCCCTGTACCGCGATGAACCGCGTTGGTGGACTGGCGTTGTGTGTGACATCGATTCTATTTATTCGTTAATTTGAAATACGAATATTTTTGTCAAAAACTAAATCTGACGTAAATGCTTGAACTGAGAGAAAAGTGTCGAGTATTTGCGACTATAATTATATAATGAAATAATTACAGTCAAGAAAACCGTTCTCGTAGTAACTGCTGCTGTAATATTAACGATCTTATATGCATTTCACTATTATTACTTTCTTATTAAAGCAACAATAAAATTTGGTTCTGTTTGGAAAGTGACTATAATTTTAACGAAATTAACGATTTTTTTCTCTCAGTGTGTGTGGAAATTTTGGGACATCGATATTTTTAGAGTTACATCTTATCCGAATCGGATGCTAGCCACAAAAGTAAGAGAATAGCGATATTACTTTACCCTCTTATTAATTGTCAGTCAGTTTGATGTTGTAACCTTTACCAAGCTACATCGAGCACCATAGCCAATCTGCGTAACATCAACGGTTTCGCGAGTGCACAATAGTTGTTTCAAGACTTAAAAAGGACAAGAGCTAAGGGGAAGCGTTTCGCAAGCTCTAAAGCAGTTTAAGGCACTTATTTATGCCACGCGAAGCGGATGGACGGAGATACATCACGGGACTTCCTGAGCCAATGTCGCGCAACATTTGTCACGGCGTTCCACTTGCTCCGAGGATCAACTGCGAGTTCTCCGGCTACTGCACAGGCGGAGATGTCTCATTTGCACCGAGAAATCGCGTCTCTCCCTCACCGCCGGGTCTCCCTATATATCGCGTCGCCGCAGAAAGTGGAGGCGAGACCGAGCGAGAACGGGAAGAGGAAAACGCGGCGCGGCGTCATCAATCTTAAGCGCGAAAAGACCCAGGACGACGAGCGTGGCGTCGCTCCGGATCTCACAGATGCGACCTTGATTCTCTTCCGGCATTCCCTGGAGGTGCCAGCGTAGATTAAGTCTGGTCTCGCGAGTAATTTGTCCGAGTCTCGATTCTGGGCCCATGCCCGACATGCTCGACGTGTCGAAATCGGGCGAACACCTGCGCTCCCCTCACACACCCGTGAAGAATCATCCGCCGCACGACGATACTCTTATTATTGCAGAAGGTGAAATTAATCTTTGGAACAACACGGTACTTAGCAGCAATGATAACAGCGATCATAGATACGATCGCAACGATGATTTCCCCTGAACGTACGTTAATATCCTAAGGATTAATAAACATCCGGAGGAGCTATAATCTGGTCGCGGCGGCGAATAAATCCCGCGCTCGAGCGGACGACCCGAGCAATGGCGAATTTTCAGAGATTGCTGTCGATGGAACGTATGCATGATCGGCTGCCGGCACATATGCTCGCTCGTACATATGTATGCACCTCGATGTGATGCGCGAAGAACAGCGCATACGTCACGTCGCTTTTCCTGCGACGGTCAGGTCATACATTTCCCGCGACCGAGAACGGATCGCATACCCGCGCACTTCTGACGTTTCGATCGGCCTCGCGTTTTATCTGTATACGGTACTTTGCAAGTTTATCGATAGAAACGCAGCCGAACAATATCGCGCGCGTTTCACTGAAATCATCTGACTGTAGCTCGTCCGCACTATGCGTGAACAACGGTGTCGTAACGTTTCCCTCGATTGACATATCCATTGGAAAACAAACATTGAGATTAATACAGTTGTATTGTAAGAGGATTTTTTTATTTTTTCTCTCAAAATTAGAAATTTTATATCGTGTATCTTTTTCTCAGGCAGAATTTTGTTCATCGTGTCGGAAGAGGGAATGAAAGCTACCGTCCGCCGATCGTAAATTCATGTAACATATTTCGCGAATGCGTTTACGCGCGAGCATATGCACGAGATATCGGGTTTCGTTATCTCTTGATTCATCGATTGTCCATCGCCCCTAACAGCGCTGTCAGGAACGATCACGTTTGATCTTGGAGGACCACCCTCGTCAACCGGGCATTGTATCCCTCCTCGATGTTACATCGACGTAACGGTAACCTGTTACATCGATACGAGATCGAAGATACAAACGAGATCGGTTCATATCTGTGACGCTCCATCGAAGGAAACTTTTACTTGCCCGCAGTCTCGAAATGCACATACGCGTATGTGTGAGCGCGCTTACGCTCACGAACACCTATTTAGCGGTTTGCCGTCTGCAAGGGCAAAGACGGCCACCAGTTGGTAGCTGCTTAGTTCCCAAAGGTTTACGCGCAGCATCCCGGAGGCAGCGAGTGCGACGGGCTCGGTCACGGTGGATGCATCAGGCTCCAGGAGATGCCGGGGTATAAAACCTCTGGCCCGTTGCAGCGGTCGCGTTACGAAAGGTACGACGGTTACAGTGACCCGGTGGGAAGCCGACGGGGGTTCGGGTAGGGTTGAAATCCAGAGCATACCTTAGTTGTCCGCTCGTAAAGCAACCCCGTATGCCTGGGGAGTGCGTGCCGGAGCTATCTCTTTCTCTTTTCGTTCCGTCTCGGCGATGCCGGTTCTCGTTTCCTCCGACACACACATACACACACATTTTCTCTCCCTCTCTCTCTCTCGTTCTCTCTCGTCTACGTCTACACGGAGTGTTCGTTAAACGAGGAGGAATATGCATGAGGTAGGAGAGAGAGCCGGCGGCGGAGTTATGCTACGGTGATCTTAACGGTGGACGCGACCTTAAATATGTATATGCGCTGCGCTGGAAACAGTAATCAGCGAGCGTCCAGGAACGGGAGCCAGCAGCTCGTGCACTCGATACTACCACCTCCAGAACGATCCCTTCCAGGGACACCGCAAAGCCGTTCCTACGTATAAACCCTCCCACGCTACCAGATTTTATACGAAGAAGAGAGAAACGCGCGGGGTAACTGTTGGCCATGCCGTGTCTACGATTCCTTCGGTTTTTATCAGCGAATTCTACGCTCCGCTGATTTGCAAAGCTTTGAATCCAAGACTGAAGTAAATTCTCTTTCGCCACGAATCAACGCGTTTTCGATTTCTATCGAGAGGATCATTCAAAGAGGAAGAATCGATTAACGTGAATCAATCAAGGATTACACTAAGTCGCTGAAGTCGCGCGAAGATTCGCGGTGATCCCAGGGCGATTTCCCAGTCCGATATTTGAAAGATGAGGACAGCCCGAGTATTTGACTCGACGACAGGTGAAACGTGGCGACCGCCGCGTGATATCTCGATCACGGATCGCGTATTCCTGGCACAGGGGTACGCGCCGCGTCCCGAAGAACTCCGCAGCATATTCTCGCAAACATGCATCACGGGTGTACACGAGTATGCATATACGTATGACATATGGTGGTTAGCACGGTGCTTAGGCCCCCATGGGTGAAGAGGGCCTCGCTGAGACTTTTGGGGACAGGCTTTTACCCCCTCGCTACCACGGCCACCCCCCTTGCCCAAGAGTCCTCATGAGTTTTCAATGAGATTAGCGGCCCATCTGTGCCGAGACCGACCCCATCGTCATCATCGACCGTGGACAAAGCTAGTCAACCTGCTCACTGCCCGTACGTTCTCCACGGGGGTCGTTGCCGCTCTCCCCCTCGGTGCTACGGTGCACGCACTGTGCATGCACTTGCCTCGCAAACTCATCTTCGCGCTTTTACCGGCCGACCTCTCCTCTCCGCGTCGCGCCGCGCTGTAGACGGTGCAGAAAAACGCCAGGTTTTTAGCTACCCTCGTCATTGGTCTGTGTTTCTACTTGGACGACCTCGGCGCGATTGGATCGGCGATATTTCGTACGTACCGTAAAGTTTGAAAAGTAAAGGCCCGCCGGCATCCGTGGTGGATTTCAAATCTACGTCAGTTTTAAATGCGTGTTCGTACGCATCGGAATTTCAAAATCTGAATTTGAATAGAGCAACATTGTGAAAGGATCGTGCGATCGCGTAAATTCTGTTCGAATCTGAATTGTCTTCCGCAGGCGAAAAGAAATAACCGACTAGTACGCATTCCGGATGTGGTGGCGAACATCGAGTAAAGCCGCAAAGCAGACCGATTAAGAAACGAAATGGTATCGATCCGGCGTAAAGGGGCACCAGCGACGGGGGCTGCTTCGGATTTGGGTCCATGCTACTAGCCCATATGGAGCCTGCCGAGCGCATATGTTGCGACAACGCCGCTAACGACCTGCCTTGGGCCTTCGTAATGCTAAACTGCGGTTCGATCCGCACCCCATGAAACTAAGTAACCATTCGATTGTCATTGGTAAATAGGTAATCATGGTCGCGTCAAGTTGGTGAGCCGAGCGCAAGCGCTTTCGTGAAACACGTGAGATTATTATTATGCTTATTTTCCTTCATACATTTACTAGAATTACTTTCGAGCAATCTGCACTATAGTGTTTTTATACACTCTACTTGTTAACAAGTTGTATACTTAAAAATGTAAAAAATGATAGAACAAAACTTTTGTTTTCATGTAAATTTTGTAAAAATTCCGAATTGTATGCGCGCATGTTGTTAAAATAAATTGAGCGTGAAATTGATACCCGCGTAGTGTGGATCAGTAATTTTATTATAAGATTCGTTAATCCAATTTTAATACTGTACTTATTATTTTATGCTACATTATTTTTATTTTAAACAACTCCACTCGAGAACTTCAGTTGTAAATACTTTTACTCCGTTATTTACGTTGTTTGTAATTTACTTTTCTGATAGCAACAATATAAACATATGTAAAAACTGATTAACTTCTACTCAATTCGTTCACCTTTCAAGTACACACATTTGCATTTCTTCCCTTTAACTTATATCCGTGAATATCGTCGCTCTCTCTACTCTTTATTTCCTTCGCATTTAATATTGCAAAGTAACCGTAACTAACGCGTTAAAATATTACGTTTCAACGTTTGACGTCGCAAAAAAAAAAACCAAAGGGAGACCCTAAACACTCTGGCCAAGTAAAACTCCGCGACAATCCTGCGAGCTAACCCCCCACCCCGGCTTTTTTGCCAACCTGCAAAGCTAAACGAGTTACGTATTATAGCGGGGGATGACCGAGGGGTGAACTACTCAATACCAGGTTGTATGTTCTGGTCGTGCCATCTGGCACGTTATTATACGAGTATTTTAATTTAATTAACTCAGCGTGTGCATCGATCGATCGATATTATCGGCGTGGGATTAAGCTTGTACGTGGTCCGCCGACGATTTCGAATCTGCCGTTTAATTAGGATTTCGGGCAGCGCGACGGTGCGAGCAACAGATTTTATGGAAACGAACCGCGCTTCTGGTGCGTCGAATCAGGCCGCTCCGCGGACCGCTCGTTTATTTCGATACTTTCCGCTGTTTGGCAAGCGTCATCCACTCGAAATCTCTCTCCCATGTAGCAACGATTTAACATGAAATAACAAAATTCCAACCAGCACGCATGGAAGCTTAATTGAATAGAATATAAAACGCGCTCGAATATTTTGACGAAGGTTACGACACAATTTTGACGAAGGTTACGAAATTTAAGAAATTTCGTCATTTTTCCTATTACATATGATTACATTTTTCCCTCCCAAAGAAAGTATCTAATAAATATTCTAATCGATGGAAACAAAGTTTTTGCAATACTATCTATGTAATATCTATATACTCTGTAAATGTACGTATATAAATGAAACAACATATTTAAAATAACACGAGAAACTGAATTAAAAAAAAGCAAAAATGAATTTTAATCGATGTAAAAGAACGTTAATATAAAATTGAAAGGCAAATTGTTATATTTAAATAGCATCGTTAGATGGACGAGGCGTCGCGAAAGGAGGCCGTGAAGAGAGGTCGCGCTCTCGACCTCGGCCGAGATCTCTGTCGGAAGTATCGAATCATCGGACAATCGATACTCCACTTTAGCGTATTTACGGCATATTTGCGGCAGCGCGAACATAGCTCTTTGTTATAGACGAGTGATTTTCGGATCGGCGGCGCAGCGTAGCCACCGGGGTTCAAGAGAGCCGGTGCGCCATTGTACTTCTTTCGGCCGAGTCATTGTAAGCGACTGTACCCTCATCCATGCTGCATAGTGCACTTCCCCTGTTCGTGCATCTGTCCTCAATCAGCGGTCTACGAAAATGGGATATACGTATCTTCGTCGGCGTGAAACTATTGACCTGTGCGCGAGACGAGACAGGACGAGGCGCGGGAGTCGTCGTTGTCGATGAAGCGCGGTAGCGTGCGATAAATAAAAATCAATGGGTGACAGGACAGCGTACGTGATTTATAACTTTCGATGGCCAACAAATATTTTTTTACCGAAGACACGGGAGAAGAAAAACAGAAAATATTTTCACACAAACGCGACGCTCCCCTTCGCCTCGCAAAGTGAAATTCTCCGCTACCTCAGGTATTTATATCCGAAACGGAAACAGTTAATTTTTACTTCATTATGGAATAATTCGAATTACTCACATACCCGATCTAGAGACGGTAAATTGCGAATACATAATCGCGAAGAGAAAGAAATCGTAGTAAAATCGTTCAAACACAAATGTTGAACTTGAACGAAATACTCAGTGTGCATTGATCGGGGGCCAAAAACATCCCAGCCGGTGACTAGCAGAGACCAGGGACAAACAACGACACGGTGCCCGCGAAAGAATGGAGCGCACTTAACTCGAGGCCGCTTAAACAGTTGTTTGATCGGCATTATGTATTAGCAAGAAAGAGAGAGAGGAGGAGAGAGCATGTGGCTGGTGCCAGTGTTGATTAGCGATGCAACGTCGGGAGCCTCTTCGTAGCCCACAATACACCCCGTTGAAAAACTCCTCGCTCATCTCGCGAGCAAGATGTTTAAGTTAGAAAAAAAAAAAC